>NC_133660.1:57710389-58010389 GCF_037893015.1 Macrotis lagotis | reverse complement strand
AATGGGGACAAAAACAGCTTACAATCCAATGGAGGAAACATACAAACAAATATATTCAAAGCAAACTACAGACAAAATAAATATAACATCATTAACAGGGAAGGCACTGCAATTAAGGAAGGCTTCCTACAGAAAGTGGAACTTTAGTTGGTACTTAAAGGATGCCAAGGAGGTCAGTGGAAGAGGAATTGCATTTCAGGCATGGGAGACAGTCCAACAAAATACCAGAGCCAAGAAAAAGTCAGAGTCATCTGCATAGAGATGATAATCATACCAAGTGAACTATACTTTCACCAAGTCAGAAAGGGTAGAGAGGAAAGAGAAGAGAGCCCAAGACAGAGCCCTGGGAGACTATCTACACTTGGGGGGGGGGGGGCAGGAATTGATCTAGCAAAGGATACCAAAAAGAAGGCAGGTAGAGCAGTGTCATGAAAACTCACTGAGGGCATGTATAACCTCTATCAGATTGCTGACTGTCTTGGGGAGGTGGAAGGGGAGAGAAGAGAAAAAAAAATTCAAAATTCAAAATCTTATAAAAAATGAATGTTGAAAACTATCTTTACATGTAATTGGAAAATAAAATACTTAATAAAAGAATAGAACAGGTAGATGGTGGGAGTAATCCAAGTTTGGAGTTTATCAAGGCATGACAAGAGTCATGAAAAGTTGGCAAGGGATTAAGAATAGAGCTCAGGGTGGCATTAAACTTGTTCACTACAGGGCTGAGATTGGGAAGGAAGAAGAGCCCAGCTAGACTAAAGGTAATGGTCTGAAAGAGTACAACACTAAACCAAAGTTAACTCACCAACAGTCAGTCAGTCAATTAATCTCCATATCCTGTCCAAGAAATCTAAAAGTTACAGGGGAATAGAGATCAGGAAAGGTAAGTCCTTCACAGCAAAATACTGAGGAGCCCATTTATAAAGCTCATGTCAGTCATGAAAACAAATACAGCAATTGCAAGTAATATGTGAAATATGGTCAATATGACCCCATATTTAAAAACAACAGGATGATAAAAAGAGGGACAAAGATGAACAAAAGACCAGAAATCTCTACAGTATCCACGAACCATTAGAAGGACCCCATTGTAATAAATAATCATAAAAATAACTGGAAAGACTAATTCATCACTTTCCCAATGTGACAAGCTTTCATAAAAAATCATCTTTAGGGGAAGCTAGGTGATGCAGTGAATAGAGCACTGGCCCTGGAGTCAGGGGGACCTGAGTTCAAATCCAGCCTCAGACACTTAATAATTACCTAGCTGTATGACTGTGGACAAGTCACTTAACCCCACTGCCTTGCCAAAAAAAAAAAATAATAATAATCTTTAAAAATATATCTTTAATGAATTCTTTGGTCACATGACTCTAAAATTCTATCATATCTAAGAATACTTAAACTCAAGATTTTGTGATATAAGATTTATTGAACTGGATTGAAGGAGCTCATACATTGTTACTGTTTAGTCATTTCAGTCACATCCAACTCTTTATGGGTTTTCTTTGGCAGAAATACTTAAGGACTTTGCCATTTCCTTCTCTGGTTTATTTTACAGATCAGGAAACCAAGGCAAAGAGGGTTAAGTGACTTGTTCAAGGTCATACAATTAATGACTGAGGTTGCATTAAGCTTAATGCAGCTACTAATGCAGCTCTAATTCCAAGACCATGCTCTAAACCCCTGCATCACCTAACTGCCCATCATCACTACGGAAATCTTTTAATTTTCAATTTTCCAAGTACAGCAAAGTATAAATTCTTTGCTTTCTTTAGAGTTAAAAAGTAATACTTTAAAAGAACCACATAAACCAAGACATTTACCTGGGTATAAGGAGATATAAAACTGGTGATACACACCAGGCCAGCATCTGCAAAGAGCTTTGCAACCTCTGCAATGCGGCGGACATTTTCTTCCCTGTCTTCTGGTGAGAAGCCCAGATTTTTATTGAGACCTTGACGGATGTTGTCCCCATCAAGAGTGTAGCACGGAATACCATGGCAGACCAAGTACTCCTCCAATGCCATGCTCACTGTGGTCTTCCCTGCTCCAGACAAACCTGGGAGTTGAAAAATCACAAAGGGCAATTTAGACCAAGGGATCTTCACTTGGGATCTGGGAACTTGGCTTTTTTGGTTTTTTAAATATTTTACTAATTATTTCAATGTGTTTCAATTCTTATACATTTTATGTTAAACAGGCTTCACTAGACTATGGCCAAAGGAGTCCAGGACACAATAAGAACCTCTGGTTTAGATCTATATACAATATGGGTTTGTGAGAACTACTATCAAGAAAAAAGGATTATAATATCTATAATAACTAAAATGTGTATGTAATGTTTAGTGTTTGCAAAGCACTTTGCCTAGATTATTATCTCATTTGATCCTCACACAACAACCTCCTGAAAAAAGTGTTATTAAAACCCCCCAATTTTACGAGTAAATTAAGCTTGACAAGCAATTGTCCCAAGCTTGCCCAAGGTAGTAAATATTTGAGACAGAGTTTAAACTTGGGTCTTCTCTTCTTTAAGTCCAACACTCTATGGGTTGCAGCACCAAAATGACTCAGAAGTAAATATATACCATTCCCTTCCACTGTTTACTCATACCACCAACAAAATTTAAATCTAACAAAGGAGAGACCTCATTATCTCACCAATTATCTCTAAAAGGAGAGTATATGTAAAGGTGAAATAATGAAAATGTGTATCTGCAATAATTCTGGCATAGATATTTGAACATAATCTGGAAGCCACTAAAAGAGAAGTCACAAAAGAACTAATTTTCACATCTGAGTGGTACTTAGTTAAATTTCAAATGTTCCCTTTGGATCCTGTTAATAGTGTCATTATAATGTGACTGAAGTTTTATCATCAAGAAAGAAAAATGTATGTTCTTTTAAATTCTAAATTACTCTAGGATGGGAAAAAGAGTGACAAAGGAACCAAAGACCGGTTTCTGTCATGTCTATAAACTGTTAGCAGAAAGGCTGATTCCAGTGAAGCAATATGGTAGTCCAATTATCAACCAGCTAATCCTCATTCCCTTTTGACATGCTCTTTATATTCACACCCTAAATAATGGTGATGCTTATTCATAGTCTGCTGGAGGAATAGGGAGGGGTAGCTGGGGAACTTTTAAAGTACCATCCCTAGCTTGCTTATTTCTACATCATGGAATCCAGCTACTATTAAATACTACCAAATAATAGCCTGATGGGTTATTATTTGAATATTTTATGTTTCTATTTTTATCCAAAGGTTCCAATGAGTTTTTTCCATTGTACTCAGTGAAATAAAGTTTATCCTTTAACAGATAGCAGAATGATATACTAACTCCCATTCTTGTGGGAGCTGGAGACCCTTATTATCCACGTTTGCTGAAACTCAACCACAACTCCTACCTAAACTTCATTTTGGAGATTCCTTTAGAATAATGTTTGTCTTCACTCTCAAAGAAATCCATGGCATCAAGAAGGTGATGCCATGACAAGCAAATGAATTGGATTTGAGTAAGGGGATGCTGTGCTAAGTCACCAGTCTCACTTTCTCCTCCAGAGTCATCTAGGTTCAATGGCCAGATATGAATTAGGATGACTGGAGATGGTCCCGGATGCAAGGCAATCAGGGTTAAATGACTTGCCCAGGCTCACACAGCTAGTTAGTGTCAGTTGTCTGAGGCCAGATTCAAACTCTGGACCTCCTGACTTCAATCTATCCACTGTGCCACTTAGCTGCGACTTCCTTTAGAATAAAACTTTGGGGTAGAGATACTTATTCCTTTCCTCTTCCTACTTTCAGATTACCTTTATAGTCACAGTATCCTGATGAAGAAGGAAAGAAACAACTATCTTTACTGACAGATGGGGTCACGAAGCTATGTTATGAAGACACAACTGAAACAACCCAACAAGTAGTAGTAGTGGTGGTGGTGGGAGTAGCTAGGATAAGTAGTATAGTATAGTATAAGTAGTAGCAATAGTGGTAGTAGCTAGCATTGGTAGTAGTAGTGGTGGTAGTAGTAGTAGTAGTAGTAGTGGTAGTAGTAGTAGTAGTAGCAGTAGTAGTAACTAGATATAGTGATAGCTAGTAGTAGTAATAGTAACTAGGTGTAGTAGTAGTAGTAGTAGTAGTAGTAGTCGTCGTGTAGTGGTACAAGTAGTATTAATAGCTAGATGTAGTAGTAAGTAGTAATAGTAACTAGATGTATATTAAATAGTAGTAGTAGCTAGTATTAGTAGTAGCAGTAGTAGTGTCATGGTGTAGTAGTATTAATAGCTAGATGTAGTAGCAAGTAGTAGTAATAGTAACTAGGTATAGTACTAAGTAGTGGTAGTAGTGGTAGTAGTAGTACTAGTAACTAGATATAGTAGTAAGCAGTAGTAGTAATAGTAACAGTAGTAGTAGTAGTAGTATAGCTAGATAGTAGTATTAAGTAGCTAGATATAATAGTAAGTAGTAGGAGTAGGAGTAGGAGCAGTCAGTAGCCAGTATTAGTAGTAGCAGTAGCAGTATAGTGGTTAGAAGTAGAAACAGTGGTGATAGTAGTAGTAGTAGTAGTAGTAGTAGTAGTAGTAGTAGTAGTAGTAGTAGTAGTAGTAGTAGTAGTAACAACACTTATAGAGTCCTAGCTATGGGTCAGGTGTATCATGCTGAATGCTTTACAAATATTAACTCATTTTTTTCTCAAAACAACCTTAGGAGGTAGAAGCTATTATTATTCCTATCATATAGGTAAGGAAACTGGGTTAAGTGACTTGCTCAAGGTCATATAAGTATACAAGGTCAGGTTTGAACTCAGGTCTTCCTTACCCTTGGTCCAATACTATCCACTATACCATCTTGCTGCTCACATGAAATTTTTATGCAATTTGTGTTGTCTCACAGAGACTAAAAAGCAGAAATCAAAAACTTCACTCCAAATATGAATTTCTAAAATAATTCTGTGTGCTTTGAAGCAATGGTTCTCTAACTTTTTGAATTCAGGATCCCTTTATACTATTAAAATTACTAAGGACCCAAACAGTTTTTATTTATGTGATATATATATATAGATAGATATATATATATACACATTAGAAATTAAAACTAAATTTATAAAATAATCATATATTCCTTTAAAAATAAGAATAGGAAAGCCATCCCACTATATGTTAACACATTTTTAAGAAAAATAATTATTTTTCATAACAAAAAAAATTAATGAGAAGACTGGCATGTACATATCTTTGCAAATATCTCTAAAATCTAATTTAATAGAAGGTAGTTGATTTTTATATCTGCTTTTGCAGTAAATCTATCTGTCTTGCTTTTTTGGTTGATGTATAAAGAAGACTTGTCCCTACAAATATGAAGCTTTAAAAGAAAGGAGATTTTAATAAACAAATAACATTCTAATATGTTAGGTTTATATGTTAAATTCTTTTAGGGGTAAATAAGTTTGAATAGTTTGGGCCCTGCAGACACCACTGGGAAGGAATTTCCACTAGGGATCTCTAGACTATACTTAAAGAGAATCTCTATTATAGATTATACTACATACAATTTGCATTTTATGGAAATTCAAATTATATAAATTCACTTTTTGTAAAGAATTCTGAAAAAAAAATCCACATTTAAAAAAATTACCTATGCTAAATTTACCATACAGTTACTTTAGTCACCCCTGATCCTTTATGAGGAGCAGTAGCCATTGCTGCCAGAACAAGGGAATGGCTTGAGAGACAGTGACAAAGAGATAGAGAGAGGGCCACATATCTGTCCCATCCATCCTCTCTTGTCCAGTTTGTACTTGTGTCTGGCTCCCACATTTCTGTCCTCTTCTCCCAAGTGTTCTTCCTCTTGCTTAAAGACAATCCCGGCCATCTCCCACCCCACCACTCCCTTTCCTGGCTACCCATCACATGGCCCTCCTACTCCTGAGCTCGAAACTCTGTCCCAGGCCCCAATATGACCTTAAACTATGTGTTAACCCCTCTCCCCTTCCACAGGCAAATTCATATTACATAAAAATCGCTTCATATGAAGGTCTATGGAATGGTCCACTTACAGTGTCTGTACTCAATATAAAAATTAATTTACTTTGGCTGACTATACCTGTTAGCCAAACTGTACAGCCACGAAATCCACCTCTGGTACCCACCACTTGACCTCGCTTATTCCTGCTGACATGATGTGCTTGGTAAGTAACATTGGTGGCCCTCTGCATACCCTGTAAAAAAAAAAAAAAACAGAAAGAGAATCATTCTACTGATATAGGATTTTTCCAGTGGTAAAGATATATTCAATTCCAGTCTCCAAGAAATTCCTCCATATGAGAAAAAAACAGAACTGGGGAGGTAACAACTTCATCAGATCAGTGGTTCTCATAATGTGGTCCAAGTTCCCCTGGTGGTCCTCAAGACTCTTTAAAGAGGGTCCTCAAAATCAAAACTAAGATGTCTTCATTTCTAATATAGCAAATGTTGATAATCATAAATCACAAAAACAAAAGCTCTTTAGGGAGAGGTAGTTTTCAATAATTTTTAAGAGTACAATGAGATCCTGAGACCAGAAAAGTTTGAGAACAACTACCCTAAACTATAACTTAGTGTGGCATCTCATTTCACACCAGGAGAAACACCTACAAACTACAACACAGGAACTAAGATGGTGAGGAGACTCAACACCATGTATTATATATGGAGGAACTGAAGGAACCAAGAAGAAGGAAGAGACATAATCACTGGCCTCAAATATCCAAAACAAACATTAGATTAGTACTTTATGACTCCAGAGAATAAGAGTACAAGTTAAAGAAACTATTAAGGAGACAAATTTCAGTTCAATATAAGAAGCACCTTTCTTTTAGAGCAGTCCATATATCGAATAGACTATCAGGATAAGGGATATTAAGATTTTGCCTTTCTTAATATCCCTTATCCTGATAGCAAACCCTTAATAAATGTTGGGCGACAATGAATGAGTCAAACAACTCAAATACTCCCAATTCTAAGGTCTTTTCAAGGAGGTCAGAAACTTTTTTTTTTCAAAAACCAGTGTTCAATAAAGCACTAAAGCAAATCTTTTTTTATCATAAATTTCTATATGCTACTTTCCCAGTAATCAAATTTATAACTTATTAAATAAAAAGAAATCACTTGATTAGTTAAAAAATAGTATTTCTAGAATTCAAGTCTTTTCTTATCCAAAACCAACATGGTTAAATTTCCAGGGATTTTTTTTTTCCCTCAAAACAAAAAGCAAGTCTGACAAGTTCTATTGTATGAGTAAACAGACCTTGAAAAAAGTTAAATAGGAATCAAGGAAGAGAATGAAGCAATCAGAGATAATGCCTCAAATACTGACAGAGGAAGAGATGAAACATACCAAAAGAATTGATAAAGAGATCATTTATAAAGCTAAATTATTTTCCCATTTTACAAATTTAGAAGAAGGAAAAAAGAGTGATGAGTCATTTTTGTGATTTTTGGTTCAGAGGGGGAATAAAAAGAAAAAAAGATAAAGTATAGGGTAAGAACAAATAGGAAGCTTTTCCTAAATGGGAGAGAAAACAAGGGAGGGGAGTAGCAAAAGAACAAGAAAGACTTCATGCAAAAGATGACTGGAAAGGTAAAAACATTCTATGAGGTGGAGATTAAGGAAGGAGCATATTCCAGGCATGGGGGAGCTAAAGCAAAAAGACAAAGAAGGGAGATCAAGTATATATGAGAGGAATAGAGAGTAGACCAGTTAGACAAGGTCAGCATATGCAAGAAGGAATGTAACAACCACTAAAACTAGAATGATAGGCTAGAACCATATTGTGAAGGATTTTCAAAAACTAAAGAGGATGTTTCCTTTTAGACTCACAATAAGAGATTTTTAACCCAGGGGCCATAAATTTGTTCAGGTTTTTTATCTATATTTTGATAACTTTAGTAATTTTTTAATTGGCTTTATAATTCTATGATTTTACTTTATGCATTTAAACACATTAGTCTGTGAAAGGCTTCATCAGACTGCCAAAGAAGACACAAAACTGATTAAGAACCCCTGGTCTTAGAAGCAATAAATCCAGGAGCCTTGAATTTACCAACTACAGGATTCACAAGTTCATATCTATGACCAAAGAAAATTCTTTTGGCAGCATCAAGGAGGCTGAAGTGGATGGAGTAGGAAGAAACTGGAGGAAAAGAGACCAAGTAGGAGACTGTTGCAACAATCTAAGGGATCAGCGATGTTAGCCTCTTCTTCTATCTCTCCTCTATGGCAGTGGCTATTTTTGAAGCTAAACCAAACTGCAAGCACCAGTTTTGGAGCCCCTTAAACCTTAGTTTGGGTCCAGATCTGTGATTTCACAGGTGTTCACATAAAGGAACTACCCAGGGGCAGCTAGGTGGTGCAGTGGATAGAGTACCAGCCCTGGAGTCAGGAAGATGGGAATTCAAATTTGGACTCAGACACTTAATAATTACCTAGCTGTGTGACCTTGGGCAAGTCACTTAACCCCAATGCCTTGTGAGAAGAGAAGAGAAGAGAAGAGAAGAGAAGAGAAGAGAAGAGAAGAGAAGAGAAGAGAAGAGAAGAGAAGAGAAGAGAAGAGAAGAGAACTGCCCATGAAAACTCCCTCCAAAAATCTGGGACACTAACTAGGTGTAGCTGTGAATTGATCCAACCTTTCTGGAGAGCAATTTGAAATTACACCCAAAGGGCAATAAAAATGTGTATATACTTTGATCCAACAATACCACTAATGGGTCTATAGCCTGAGGAGATCATGAAAAAGAGTAAAAACATCACTTGTACAAAAATATTCATGGCAGCCCTGTTTGTGGTGGGAAAGAATTGGAAATTGAGTGAATGTTCATCCATTCCTCAATCCCACTATTGCTCTATTAGAAACCAGGAGGGAAAGGAATTCAGAGAAGCCTAGAAGGATTTGCATGAACTGATGCTGAGCAAGATGAGCAGAACCAGAAGAGCATTATACACCCTAACAGCAACATGGGGGTGATGATCAATCTTAATGGATTTGCTCATTTCATCAATGCAACAATGCAATAGTCAGGGACAATTTGGGAGTATCTACATTGGAGAATACCATCTGTATCCAGAGAAAGAATTGTGGAGTTTGAACCTTTAATTAAAAAAAATATATCTTATTATACAATTTCGCTATCTCTTATTATTTTATTTTTTCCCTTAAGGATATGATTTCTCTCTTAACACATTCAACTTAGATCAATGTATAGCATGGAAACAATGTAAAAACTATCAGACTGCCTTCTGTGGGGGTGGAGGAGGGAAGTGAGATTAGGGGAAAAATTGTAAAATTCAAAAATAAAAAAAAATAAAAATTTAAAAAAAAAGAAATCATGAGGTTTGGGGCTTCAGAATAGCCTGGAAAGACTTGAATGAACAGATGGTGAGTGAAGAAAGAAGAAATGAGAAGAACATTCAACACGCTAACAACAACATTGGGTGATGAACAACTACCATGAACTTGTTCATTTCAGCAGTACAATAATCAAAGACAATTCTTTTTTTTTTAGGGTTTGTTTTTTTTTTTGCAAGGCAAATTTTTTTTTTAAAGTTGTCTTATTGTATTATATCTTTTCCCCCTCCCTAATGTTTTTTCCCATTTTGATTTAATTATTTTTCACAGCAAGACTAATATGGATCTATGTTTAGTATGGTTATACATATATAGCCTATATTATATTGCTTTCTGTCAGGAGGAGGGGGAGGGAGGGAAGGAAGGGAGGGAGAAAAAAATGTAAAACTCAAAATCTGTGGTTGGAAAAATAAATATTAAAAAAAAAAACTCCCTCCCAATGCCAATGCAGGCCCAACCTTCTCCAACCTGAGGTCCAAACAGCTTGAAGTACAGAGATGATAAATGATTTGTCCAAGAGGAAGGAAACTCCCAGAGAGAGTTTCTTCCTTAATTTAATTCCACATCCATTTATTATATGTTTACAGCAGGTACAAGACAGTGCTAAGAACTAGAGGGATGAAGCTTACATAAGACAAGCCTTTCCCTTAGAGAGGACTTGGGAGATTCTTGAAAGCAGGGACTGTTTTTGTCTCCTCAGGGTTTAGCACACTGTCGGGCTTCTAAGAAAGAACTAAATAAATGTTTGTTAATTGAATAAGAAGACATAAACATAAGTACATTATCATATGAAAACTGTCTTAAAAACAAAATACTTTAAAACTGGAGGGAAGAAGTAATCACTTCCAACTGGACTGTCTAATGGATAAAAAGCACAGAGCTTAAAATCAAGATCTGTGTTCCAGTCCTGCCTCATCCACTACCTAGCTGTGTGACCCTGGTCAGGACACAATCTGGGGGAAGGGGGGAGGGAGCAGCAAGGGGAGAGGAGTTGAACTCAGTAGCCTCTAGGGCTTCTTCAAGTATTTCTAAATCTCTGATCACAGGAAGATGACATAAAGTTCCATGTAGGATATGACTTTTGAAAAGTTAGGAATTCAGTAGAAGGACAAGAGGACAAAGAACAAGGAAAAAGCACTGCAACAATGAGAAGGAGCTAGAACATTTGTGTACGTGGCTAGGTGGTGCAGTGGATAGAGCACCAGCCCTGGAATCAGGAGTTCCTTAGTTCAAATCCGGCCTCAGACACTTAATAATGACCTAGCTGTGTGGCCTCTGGCAAGCCACTTAACCCCATTTGCCTTGGGAAAAAAAAAAAATCTAAAACACACACCTGTGACAGCCGGTTTGGCTGAGGGACAGAGTACACAGAGAAAAGCCCAAGCTGAAGGAGCTGGATCAGCAAGTATTAATGAAGCCACAGTGTGAGCCCAGCACAGGAGATACAAAGGAAAGATAAATAGTCCCCTCCCTCAAGAAGCTCACAGTCTACAGGAGGAGACAACACAAAAATAATCATTTGTGAATAAGATATACAAAGGATAAACTGGAGAAAAATAAGTGAAGGAGAAGGGACAGGAAGAGGGCTACTTGTATGCACATAAGGAAAGGGAGGGAGAAAAGATTAAGCAGAAAGGGAATTGTGAAGGTGATTTTGAGGGCTCTGAAACTATGAAGAAGGTCAAAGACTGAATCTCAGGAGGAAAAAAATTGGAAAGATTGGAGAACACGAAGGGAGAAGGGGCTTGAGCTGGAAGAGGAGAGCAACACACTCCAACAAGGTCAGAATGGAGAGAAGATCTGCCCAGAGGGTCTGAGGAGAGGGGAGAGCCTGTGGACAAACAGCAGATGTAAAAGCAAAAGGATTACAGAAGGAAAAGACAGAATTGATACAGTACTAGACTAGAGAGTCAGAAAGACCTGTGTTTGAATTCTGCTCAGAGAATTCTACTCTCTGAATCTTAGTTTCATCTATAAAAGGAAGGGCTTGAGTAGGGGGAGGGAATAACACGTATTAAGTGCCTACTAGAAGCCAGGTACTGTGCTAAAATCTTTACAAATATTTCCTCATTTGACCTCACAACACTCCTGGGAGGTAGGTGGCATTATCTCCATTGTACGATTGAGGAAACTGAGGCAGAGAGCAGCATCCATTTCCTGGTCTCAGTTTCTTGGGTCAAGAGACTCGGCTCTGGGTCACACAGGTGCTAAGACTCTGGGGCTGGATTTGAACTCCAGATTTCCTGTGTTCAGGTCCAGTATTCTACCACAATACCATACAACTGCTTTCAAGATATCTTCAGCTCAAAATCTATGATCCTTTCAATCTACTTTCTTATAGCACGACCTCAGACAAGTTAAGGCACTTAATTTCTCAAAGTTTTCTCATTTATAAAACAAGGAAACTAGAAATCATGGTTCTAAATCTATCACCCTGGTAGAATTCCTATTTGAGGAGAAAAGAACAATGAAGTCTGACAACCAAGAAAAGATAGATCTACTCAATTCTTAACATGCTTCAGTTTTCCTTGCTAAGAAGAAGGCTCTCTGAACTGGGAAGGATAGAACAAAAATGTCTGATAGTTAATACCCCAAATAAGTAAAAAGACAATAAGAGAGCACCCAGATACACCTAATGAATTCAAGTTGTTATATCAAGATGAACTCCATATGGGGCAGCTAGGTGGCACAGTGGATAAAGCACCCGCCCTGGAGTCAGGAGTACCAGGGTTCAAATCCGGTCTCAGACACTTAATAATTAGCTAGCTGTGTGGCCTTGGGCAAGCCACTTAACCCCGTTTGCCTTGCAAAAACCGAAAAAAAAAAAAAAAAAAGATGAACTCCATGCTTGGTAGGGTTCTGAAAGAACCAGTGGATGATGATGAACTGTTGATAGTGATCTTTGAAAAATCATTGAAATTATCTTCAGGTTGATGACCAAAAAGATGGAGAACTAGACATTTTTTCCATCCTCAGAATTTCTCAAACTTCTCCAAAACAGGAATAATATGCAATAAAAAAGTACAATCAATTGTCTCCAAAACCCCAAGAGGTAAAAGAAAGACCAGCTGAGAAACAAATCCTGAGCCCTAATTTGCTCACTTGGGGCAGAGACCAAAGCTGGAGAACCATGAATTCCAAGCATGGGATAAAACTGAGATCCCTCTCCTAGAGAGAATATCATCAAGTGAAAGGGAATCAGAAAGTGAACAGTAGAAAAAATAATGAAAAGAGAAAAAAATTACTAAAGATTTCAAAAAGAAATAAAATGAATTAAAGATTTGGAGCAGGGTGGCTAGGTGGCACAGTAGATAGAGCACCGGCCCTGGAGTCAGGAATACCTGAGTTCAAATCCGGCCTCAGACACTTAATAATTAACTAGCTGTGTGGCCTTGGGCAAGCCACTTAACCCCATTTGCTTTGCAAAAAAAAAAAAAAACCTAATAAAAAAAGATTTGGAGAAGATAAATAAAACTGGAAGATAATAACATTAGAAGGGAATATGGTTGCCAGATACATTAAAGAATTCAGAAATCTAAGAATAAATATTGTAAAGCAAAGAAAAATTAATCCATACCTGATGAGGCAGAGAATCCTGTGGATTTCCAAGTTATCATGAATTCTCACAAAATATTACTGAATGGTTTAAAAAATAAATAAGAATTCTGAAAACAGAATTTATGACTGCAAAGCAGAAATAACTGGCAAAATAAAAAAACCTAAATCCATGATAGTAAGTCTCATAAAAAAAAATAACATTTCTGAATATTACCAACAAAACTCAGCAGGAAAAAATGGGAAAAAATTCCATTTGGACAATATAAAATACTTGGGACTATACCTGTCAGTACACACACACAGGAACCACATGAATACAATTACAAAACACGCCACACAAATAAAATAGAAACACAGAACAATAATTAACATGGGCATGTCAATCCAATATCATAAAAATGACAATATTACCAAATTAATTTTCTTCTTTAATTCCTTAACTATTAATCTATCATAAAATTACTTTATAGAGCTAGGAAATAACAAAATTCACTAGAACAATATTAATAACAATTACTAATATAATATTTATCTAGCTCTTAATTATGAGTAGGAAACTATGCTAAGTATTTTAAAATTATCTTATTTGATTCTCATAACAACTCCGGAAGGTAGGTACAATTATTATTTTCATTCAGATAAAGAATCTTAAGCAAACAGAAGTAACTTGCCCAGGGTCATTCAGTTAGTAAGTATCTGAATTTAGATTTGAAAACAGGTATTTATGACTCTTAGTAGGAATAGCAGTACCACATCTCAAACCATACTACAAAGCTGTAATTGACAAAACAAAAGTTTAAAAAATAGAGAAGTTGATCTTTTGGAAGAGATTAGGTCTATAATATACAAAACCACACAGCAATCTCTTGTTTTGTTTAATCAGTTCTCAGTTATTGGGACAATAACTCACTATTCAACAAAAATGTTGAAAAAACTGCAAATTAGTCTGGCAGAAACTAGACAAAGACCAAAATTTAACTTCATATACCAAGATAAGCTCAAAATGGGATCATGATTTAGACAGAAAGATGAAATCATAAACAAATTAGTGGTGTAAAAGAGAAATTACTCTTCATATCTATGAAAAAGGGAAGAATCAAAACCAAACAAGAGACAGGGTGGATCACAGAAGGTAAAACAGATAAATCTGATTATATAAAATTTGACTGCATTAAAAAATATCAAAAATTAGAAAAGCAGGAAAATAGGAAAAAATCTTTGTACCAAGTTTTGCTGATAAGGGTTTCATTTCTCAAAATATATAGGGACTTAAGTCATAAGAGCCATCCCCAATTGTAAATGATGAAAAGATATGAATAAGCAGATTTTAGAAGAAGAAATCCAAACTATCGATAGTCATCTTAAAAACAATTTTCTAAATCATTAATACTTAGAGAAATGCAAATTAAAGCAACTTAATTACCACTTCATACCTATCACAGTACATAACCTAATAAAAAAAAAAAGAAAAATGACAAAAGCTGGAGGGATTATGAGAAAACCAGTTCTTTTTTATGATAGTACTTTTTTAGTTATGTGTAAAGATAATTTTAACACTCATTTTTTTTTAATTTTGAGTTCCTTCCCAAGATGGTTGGCAATTTAATATAGAGAAAACAGGTTCTTTAATGGAAATTGGTAACCAGAGTTGTAAACTAGCTCAACTATTTTGGAAAGTAATTTGAAACTATGATCAAAAAGCTATTAAATATTGCATATCCTTTGACTCAATGCTGCCATCAGGGCTAAACCTCAACAGGGGAAAAGGCCTGCATGTTACAAAAATACTGATAGCAGTAGTTTTGGAGGTTGCTGTAACTAAAAAAGTCAGTAGATTCTCATCATTTGAAGAATGGCTAAACAAGTTATAGTGTATTATTATGATAGAATACTATTATTGTGCTTTAAGACATGAAAGGAATTGTTTCAAAATAATCTGTAAAGATTTTTATGATAACAAAATAAAGAGAGCAAAATTGGAAAATTAACTTACAGTGTCAACTAAAAATAAGTTCAGGGGCTTCACAATAGTAATACTATCTGAAAAGATCAAATCTGTAAGACTTAATAACTGATCAACACAATTTTTTTGGTCATTCAGTTATTTTTCAGTCATGTCCAATTCTTTGTGGAGGTTTTCTTGGCAAAGGTATAGGAGTTTACCATTTCCTTCTCCAGTTTATTTTACAGACAATGAAACTAAGGCAAAAAGCGTAAGTGACTTGCCCAGAGTTAGTAGCTGATAAGGATCTGATACCAGATTTGAACTTATAAAGATGATTCTTCCTGACCACAGCCCAGACATTCTATTTACTTTGCCACCAAGCTACCTCTTTGATCAACACAATAACCCACAGTTCCAAAAGGAAGTGTGAAATATATTTTAATATGCCATCTAACTACAGACAAATGACCTAATGGATTCAGAGTGCAGATTAAAGCTTTTTTTCCTTGCCTTTTATTTGTAAAATGACTGCTGTGGAAACTTGTTTTGACTACATATTTTAATGAGCTTTGTTTTTTTTGTTTCTCTTGCCTTCTCAAAGCCTAGAGGAAGGGAGAGAATCTGTAAATGAAATAAAATTCAGTTAAAACAAAAAATAAAGAGTAAATGGTATCATTGTAAGGGATTTTGGGTAAATGGAAAACACTGCCTTCCTCCAAAGCAGGCCTATTCCTAGAATTATGATAATATTTGATAGTGTTTGTAGCAACATAATGATAGCCCTTCTCTGAGAACCCCAGACTTATTGCAGACATTTGATCTCTGAATTTTTCAGGACAGCCCATTTTAAAACTAGAAATTCAAGTTTGCATATTACATGCTGAATTTCTCTAAAAATTCTCTGCAAGCAAATGCCAGAGTTTTTTCTGACTACCACTTTATTGATATAAATCTGCTCCCAAGTCTTACACTATACTTTGAGGCATTATAAAGAGTTTGTTTGGGTCAGCGTAGGCTAAAACTGGTACATTTATGAGTCATTTGACCAAATCTTTAAAAGTTTGCTCACAAACTTCATTCAATGGTCTCCAAAAGGCACTAATGGTTGAAGTTAATGATTTTTTTGTCACTGTTTTTTTATTCTTTGCAATCATACATACATACATATTCTTGAATAATGAGGTTTAGCAATAGCAACATAATTCTATACTAGAAACTGAATCCTAGGAAAGACACTAATTCACAGACTCTTTGATCATGGCCAGCTGAGAAGTGTTTCTATGTTTTTCTGGATCAGTGGTTATTCCTTTGCTAAGATACTATGTGACCCAAATACTTAACAGAGCACTACAAAAATGGCATTTATCAATTGCCAATTTTAGATCAGCTTCCTCATTCTTTAAAATCTAACACTCTTTCTTCAGTCTTTCCTCATGTTGTTCTAATGTTTTTCTTCCAAATACATGAATGTAAAATTTACATACTGGGATATGAGCAAGATTTCTCAGGAAGTGACATGGATGAAATGGAACAGGATGTGAAAGACTAGAGGCAAGCAGACCAGTAAGGAGGTCATTTAAATCATTCAGAGGGAAGAGAAAAAGTCTTAAAATAGTATACTTTATACTAAAGAGATTATGGAACCCTCTACAGCCATACCTGCTCCTTTCTAGCTCCACCCTTCTTACATAAGCAATGCCCATTAAAAAGGTAAAAGATCAGTTTAACTTCTGTATAGTATCTTGGAATTATATCCCAAAAGTGACTAAACTATTCATGCCCTTTGGCTCAGTGACATCCTCTCCTAACCTTATGCCCCAAAGCTACAAAGAGGAGAAAAAAGACCCATGTGAACAAAAAAATACTTTAAAGCAGAACTTTTGTTACAGAAAAGAACCTGAAATAAAGAAGGTGGCCATCAACTGGAAAATGGTTGGAAAAATAATGATATAAGACTATAAGACATAATAAATAACAAATTGAGGAAGATAACACAGAAAAGACTCCAGAAAAGCAGGGGGATAAAGTATTCAGGTATTCAGTTAAGGGTAATGTAAAAAAAGCTTACCTTTTGAAAGAAGACAACAAATAAAAGGCTACAGAAAACTGAGACTCATCTGAACTGATGCAGACCAAAGTAAGCAGGATCAGGCAAACTATTGTTACATGGTCCACAGAATTATAAAAGTAAAAAAAAAAAATAATAAAACCACAAATTTTTTTTGGTTTTTGCTAGGCAATGAAGTTAAGGTCACCTTGCCCAAGGTCACCTAGCTAGGTACTTATTAAATGTTTGAGGCTGAATTTGAACTCAGGTCGTCCTGACTCCAGGGCCTATGCTCTATCCACTGTACCACCTAGCTGCCCCCCAAAACAAAAACTTTTAAAAAACTTAAGAATTTGATTGAGGGGCGGCTAGGTGGCGAAGTGGATAAAGCACCAGCCCTGGAGTCAGGAGTACCTGGGCTCAAATCTGGTCTGGCCTTGGGCAAGCCAATTAACCCCATTTGCCTTGAAAAAAAAAACCTAAAAAAAACAAAGAATTTGATTGAAAAACCAATCATAACTCCAGAAGTCTGATGATGAAGCATGTGTCTCTTTTCTTTGCAGAAGTCAAGAGGTTAAAGTCTTTTAAGTATAAAATGAAACATCCATTTTCAGACATAACACAGACAACACAAATTTGTTTGCTCCATTATACGTGTTTGTTAAAGGGCGAACTTTAATGGGGAGTAAACTGTTATGGGAATAGTGATAGTAGTGCCCCCAAAAAAATCATTTAAAGATTTTAAGAATACACAAAATAAAAGTTTATTCAGAAAAGGACATAGCCAAGAAGGGGTCAGTACCACTACGTTAAAGCTAATGTATACTTTAAAACAAAAATAAATTATTCATATATATATATATATATATATATATATATGGTAGATTCATTGCTTATGCAAATCACTTTGGCAGTCTATTGCATGTACAAATGTTCATATTTGTTAATAACTGTCTAATTTTTAATAAATAAATTTACAGGTTAGAAGTTTCTATAAGTAAATGATATCAAGCATCATGAGGATTTTTCAGAAAGCTGTTTCAGGTTTCAATATGTGAAAGTACAACAGAAAAACTAGGTAATCTTTTTTAAGTAGCAAGAAATATAGTATCTCTCCTTCACAACCCACGCCCATTGAAAAAATTATAAAACAAATTTATTCTAACAAAGCATAGTGGAGAAAAACAAGTTCCTTTATCAGCCAAGTTAAAAAAGCTTGTCTCATTCTGCAACCTGAATCCACCATCTTTCTGTCAAAAAGTGGTTAAGTTAGATAGATAATGTTCCATCAGCAGTCCTTTGGAAGAGTAGATGATAATTGTACTGATCACAATTCTTATTGCTTTCAAAATTGTTTGCCTTTAGAATATTGTTGTCATCGTATAAATTGTACTCCCTTTTCAGCCCATTTCATTTTCATTAGTTTAGAAAAGCCCCCAAAATTAGTAATTTTTACAATATAATTACTAGAGTATAAATTCACTCTGATTCAGATCAAAGTCTTTCAATGCCTGTTTGAAATCACTTATTTCATACAGTACAAAACTGCATTCATATACCACAATTTGTCCAGTCATTCCCTAAATGATGGGTCTCTCCCTAGGTTTTCAGATTTAAGGAAGGTTTTTCTTCTTGTTTTTTACACCCCAAAAAGAGCTTCTATGAGTATTTATATCCATAGGGCTTCTTTTCTCCTTTGATTTCTTTTGGGTTTAGGCCTAACAGTGTTATAGGTGAGTAAAAGGGCATGCACCATTTAACAACTTTCCATAAATAATTCCAAATGCTTTCCAGAATAGCTTTACCTATTCTCAAGCATGTAAAGACTTTCCCTGATGAAATGGGTAGATGAGACCAATTATTCCAAAGGAAGACAGCTGAAGCTGGCAATGGGTAGCATTTAGAGTTTGGTCAGGCATCGAAGATGCCAAGGTCATCCACTGCATCCACTCCATTCATCTTGACTTTTGTTCTAACACTAAACTTTGATGACCCAGGAAGAGAGAGGATGAAGACTGTGCAACCCAGCCTCACTTAAATCCTATTCACCTGGAATATCATTGGTTCTCTTCAAAAAGAAGGGCAGACAACATTCACAAGTCCACTAATAGGCATCCATGTGTCTCTCTCTTCATCTCCCACCTGGCTGATCTCCTGGACCACACCTGCTCTCTCCAGTAACTCATCTTCCAAGATTAAATCAACTCTGAAACTCACTCCTCCTCAGCAGTCTAGGACTCTTCCCTCTCTCTCTGAAGGAGGTAGAGAGCAGATAGCAGTGAGGTCCTCCAAACCTCCATTTCAGAGGACTCAAGGCTTGGCCCTCCAAGTGTCTAGCACCCCATGGTGCAGATCTTCATCAGATCTCAGGGTAAGGGTAATTCCCTCCCCTTCATCCATTGCATTTTCTCATTAAATTTTTGAGTTTTGTGAGGGCAAGGACTATCTTTTACCTTTTTTTTTTGGGGGGGGGGTATACCCAAGCTTAACAGTCTAGTACAAAGGAGGTGATTAATTAATAAATGTTTACTGACCAACTGAACAATTCTCCTGAGTCCCTTCAACATTTATCTCTTTTTTTGATATCTTTGTCAGTCTGAGAGTGTGAGGCACAGAACCTCAGAATTCCTTTAATTGGCATTTATCTTTTCAGTGGCCCTGGATACAGAAGATGATCTTGGTCTTTTTAAGCTTTTAAGTTTTAACAGGTCTCAGACTGAGCCAAGACCCATTAAGGGATTAAGACCAAGTAAGAAAGAAATGAAACAAAGAATGGCCTCATTTACATAGTCAAAAAAAAAAAATCACTATCTGAGAGGGAAATAGCCTCAGAGTTTCTG
This sequence comes from Macrotis lagotis, assembly GCF_037893015.1. NCBI lineage: Eukaryota > Metazoa > Chordata > Mammalia > Peramelemorphia > Peramelidae > Macrotis > Macrotis lagotis. The sequence goes on along the minus strand of NC_133660.1, from coordinate 57,990,619 downwards.
GTCAAAACAGAAACAATTACTATCAATTACTATTTATATTTACATATTACAAATCTCCAGTCTTCTGGATTCAAATAAGGCAATAGGATCCAGGTGACTCCAGAGGAGAAATTGAAGTTAGTGTCTTTCCCTCACTTAAATTCAATTCACTTGCATATCATGGCATCACCTCCCTGATGTCATGGCCCTCTCCAAGAATGATGGATAAAGAACAACCCATGTGAGTAATAAGAGCTGACCCACTGCTGGCCAGTTGGGCAATAAAGCTCCTTCCTTCCCTTTCTGTTCTTCTTTCCTTTTCCTTCCTTCTATTCACATAGGGTATCACAACCTTACTTGCAGGAGTTCTGCCCAAAGGAATGTAAAATTTGACCAACCAAGAGCAGCATGAGTGGGAAGACATAACCCTTAATAAATATTAATAAATAAACATTGCTTACTAAATATTTGATGGTTGAAAGATTGATCTACATCATTCAGAAATTTGGTATTCCTTCTTAGCAGAACCAGTGCTACTTCCTCCTTCAAACCTTCCCAGATGCTTCCCCACCCCCATTTTTCATAGTCAAATACTAAAGAATGAGGATATAAATGCAAGTAAAAAATCCCTGCCCTCAAGAAATTTACAAACTAAGGGAAGATAACACAGAAGAGATTCCAAAAAAGCAGGGGGATAAGGTATTCGGGTATTCAGCTAAGGGTAAAGTAAAGAAGCTTACCTTCGGAGGGAAGACAACAAATAAAAGGCTACAGAAAAGCAGAGGGAAAGGTACTCAGCTAAAGACAATGTAGAGACTCTCCAGGAGAGTCAAGAGTGGAAATACCAAAGGAGTGAAGACATGGCTGGTCTGGGCATCTTCTCTAAAATAAAGATTCTAGGAGTAACCAGTCAATCAGAAAATAAGGCTGCAAGAGCAGAGAGAACTTCCAAAGTGGGAAATGAACTTAAAGGGTGAAGAGGTTTCTAGGTTATTGTAGATAAAGTCTGGTAGAGTCAGAAGGGCAGCATCAAGTTTCTGTATACTCTATGTGTAGAATAGAAGCTCCTCATTACCAGAAAAACATAGTACACCCTAACAGCAGCATGGGAATGATGATCAACCTTGATGGACTTGCTCATTCCCTCAGTGCAACAATCAGGGACAATTTGGGGCTATGATGGAGAATACCATCTGTATCCAGAGAAAGAATTGTGGAGTTTGAACAAAGACCAAAGACTATTTACCTTCAATTTTGTAAAAAAAAAAAAAAAAAAAAAAAAAAAAACCCACTTTATTTTATTATGTAATTTTGCTATCTCTTATACTTTATTTTTCTTCCTTAAGGATAGATTTCTCTCTCATCACATTCAACTGAGATCAATGTTTATCATGGAAACAATGTAAAGACTAACAGAATGCCTTCTGTGGGGGGGGGGGGGCGGGAAGCAAGAATGGGAGAAAAATTGTAAGACTCAAAATAAATAAAACCTTTCTTAAGAAAAAAAAAGAGTAGAGGGGCAACTAGGTGGCACAATGGATAGAGCACCGGCCCTGGAGTCAGGCGTACCTGAGTTCACACTTAATAATTACCTAGCTGTGTGGCCTTGGGCAAGCCACTTAACCCCATTGCCTTGCAAAAACCTAAAAAAAGAAAAGAGTAGAAGTACCTTGAGACTTGAGTATTTTTCATTTCAAATTCTAATATTGTGTCTGGCACATTTGGAAAATGTTTATACAACAGAAATTGATATATCTCTAACTGAACTTAGTTTCCTTTGCTTACCAAACCACCAGTTCCCCTCAACTTCCTTATTTTAATCCCTGACACAACTATCTTCTCAGTCATTTGGGCCCAAAGCCACAAATTTATCTTTTGACTGTTCCCTCTCTGCTCCTGACTCTACATCCAATTAGCCACCAAGTTCTACCTACCTTTATTACTGACATGGGTCTCAGAGTTCTTTTCATCTTTTCCTTCATCTATCTATAGGTCCTTGACCATAATGCAAGCCACATTCCTCTCTACCTAGCCCTTCTGTTACCTGCCTCTCCTTTCATTCAGACAGGTCCTACATACCAACTACAGAGAACCTCTGGTGAACAGAAATTTAATAAGGCCATATCTTGCTCAGAAATCTTCAAGAGAATAGAATTCTCCTTCTATAGTGTTACCAGCCCGCCTATCTCTTATTACTAAATTCAATTCCACCCACATTAGTTTCCTCACTACTCAATGAAATATCATAAACATTTATGAAACTTTTACTATAGGTAAAAGGAGATATAAAAATAGTATTTAAAAAGTAATCCTTGCCCTCAAGAGGAGCATAATCTGGTGGAAACGAGAGAGCAGGAAAACTATCATATTTGGTATGATTCTAAAATTTTTGTGAGCAGCTCAAAGGAAAGGTTCAGACACCATTGTATTACAAATCTAAGTGGAAAGATCCTCCTTAGGAGGGAAAGGTTTTCTAGAACAGGTCACTCCTGAGCTGGGAGTTAAGGGAAGGATTTTTAGGGAGATGTGGAATGTGTTATGATCACTCCAAATTCTTTGACCATGCTTTTCCCTTCCCCACCACATCCAAATATTAACACAACTTTCAAAGTTAAAACCAAGCCCTTTCTCTTCCCCAGGCTGCCCCTCCAAATTCCCTCTTTGCTAAAGTGCTAATTGGTGGGAAGAGAAAAGGAACAATTCAACACCTGCTCCATGCCAGACTGAGCTAAGAATCTCACAAACTTCATTTGAGCTTCACAACAAGATTGGGAGGAAGGCGCTATTAAAATCCTCATTTTACAGCTAAGAAAATAGAGATAAGCAGAGAAAGCAACTTGCCCAAACATCTAGGAAGTATTTGAGGCAGGATTTGAACCCAGGTTTTTCTGACTCCAGGCCCAGGACCCTATACACTGGGCCACCTGTCTACTATTTGGTTTTACTCAGGTGGCCAAGAGGAAAGAGTCCTGAGAATACAGAAGACTCCCCTTCTTAAATTCAAATCTGGCCTCAGACACTTCCTAGTTGTGAGACCCTGTGCAATTCACTTGTCACTTATCCCTATTTGCCTTGGTTTCTCATCTGTAAAAATGAGCTGGAAAAGGAACTCATTAAAAATCAATCCAATCTTTACCAAAAAAGCCCCAAATAGTATCACAAAGTCAAAAAAACAACAACAACAAAATCCCTCCAGATAAGATCAGAGATTTAGAGCTGGATGGAAGAGATAAAGTCCAAGTCATTCCTTTTACAGAAGATGAAAGTAAAGAGATGGAGTGACTTCCCCAGGTTATATAATATTTTAGGCAAGATTTGAAGTCAGGCATTCCTGACACCAAGTCTCTATACTCTGTTTAATTTTCCATCAAGCCAGGTTAATTTTCTTCCATTTCTTCTGTATCATCCTCAGAGGACACAGTGTTATGTATATCGAGAGGCTTTGCTAAATACTATCAAATAAATAGCAGACTCTTGGATAACTGACTTTCTGAGACAGTCACAAAAAACTAACTGAGCCTTTAGTTTAAACCTTATTTCCCACTAAACCTTTATTTAGGGGTTTTTTTTGGCAAGGCAATGAGGTTAAGTGACTTGCCCAAGGCCACACAGCTACGTAATTATTGTCTGAGGCCACATTTGAACTCAGGTCCTCCTGACTCCAGGGCCGGTGCTCTGTCCCCTGCACCACCTAGCTGCCCCTCACTAAATCTTTTGTAAGAGGCACTGAAAGTTAACAGTGTCATAACTATTAAGAAACAGCAAAAACACCATTTTCTATAGAAAGCCATTCCTGATTCTTCCTATTGCTACTGTCCTCCCTCCTTCCCAGACTACCTTGTACTTAATTGCTTTGTATCTATTTGTATTTATTCACTCAGACTTGTAAGCTCCTTGCCTCATTCTCTATCCTCAGGACCTGGAAGAATGCCTGATACAGAGCAAGGTGCTGGAAGCTGACCCCTCCCCACTAGCTCCTGACACGGCCACCTTCACCCAGGTACCTTCCTCCCCACCCCCCATCTTTCAGCTTTCCCTTTTATGAACAGACATCCTGCATTAGAATGTAAGTGGCCAAGGATGGAATACTGTCAGGCTCTAAGAAATGACAGGAGGGATGGTTTTCAGAAAAACCTGGGTAGATTTTTATGAACTCACACAAAATGAAGTGAGAAGAATTTGAACATTGTACACAGTAATAGTAATATTGTGAGATGATCAGCTGTGCTATTCTGATCAATAAAACGATCCAAGACCATTCCAAAGAAGTTAAGGTGAAAAATGCTATTCACCTCTAGAGAAAGAACTGATGGAGTCTGAATACAGATAGAAGCAAACTTTTTTTTACTTAATTTTTCTTGGGGCTTTTTTTCCTGTGTTTTCTTTTACCACACAGCTAACATGGGAATGTTTTGCATGACTTCACGTGTGTAAATATATACCAAATCATTTGCTCTAGAAGGGACAGGCATCATCATAGTTACTTAGTCCTTTCCTACTTTGCCCTCCTCTTCCCTTTGCTAAAGAGAGAACAGAGAGGGGAGAACAGAGAAGGGAGAGGAGAGAGGGGTTGGATTTTTTTTTTAAACCCAGGGCAACTATTGACTCAACAGGTTTCCCCAGAGCTTGGCACATAGTAAGTGGTTAATAAATGCTTGTTGACTTCAACGGGCTCCAATAACTTGTTCTATGTCCCAAATGTGAGGTCCCTTGATATCCTTATAAACTGAAGTCTTACAGCAAATGAGAAAGGAACACGGTGCCCTCAGGACAATAGACGTTCCCCCATCAAAGCTTAGCTCCTCCCTCTTTAGGAAGGAGAGAATTTGAAACTACAAATTTTAAAAAATATATTAAAAATTTTTACATGTAATTGAGAAATATTAATGAAACAAAAATCTATTGGAGGGATGGAGTAATGTAAGCTCCTTCAGGATGGGGCCTGGTTTTCCTTTTTTCTTGTATTTGTATCCCCAGCACTTAGCAAACAGAAAGCAATTGTTTGCAGTCTGTTTGACAGTGCCAGATCTGTGATCCTAGAAATTAAGTAAATGTGTATTTTATAATTCGAAAAGCACTTTCAAATATATCATCTTTTTTAATTACCACGATAATATGGGAAACCAATTCCTTCTACACCTGAGGAAATGGATAACAAGGAAGTTAAACTACTAATAGAATTTAAGAATTCTCCAAAGGACCAAGATGGTAAGTGCTTTTTTTTTTTTAAATACACAAGGAAAAGAAAGTAGAGATAGGATGAAAACTTTTATTTCAAAATAAAAATATATTAAAAGTTTACTTCAGTTGTTAAATGATTTGCCCAAGATGACATAGCTATTGACTAGTAATTGATAACTATCTTAGAGCTGCCAGACTTGGAGCCAAGACCTGAGCCAAGGACACTAACTGGCTGTGCAACCTTGACAAGTTGCTTTAAGTGCCAATTTTTCTCTGTTTCCTCTGCATTTAGATAGAAAAATAGCATCTATATCTCAGTGTTGTTATGAGAATCAAATGAGAGATTTGTAAAGTGTCTTGCAAACCTTAAAGTACTCTATAAATGTTACTAGTGACTGTTAAATCTTGTACACTGGCTGTACAATAATGAAGTCGAATTTGCAAGATTGGGTGTTTGGATTCCTTAATCTTTTGGGTAGTGCATCTATCTAGATCATACCTTTGAGTAGGTTAGGGATAAGGTTGTCTTCTATGGAGGAATGCTTAGCCAATCCTGCTGGGACTGGAATTTCAGGTGGTCTGTCTGCTCTTTCCACTAATGGAAAGCTAGCTGCCTTTCACCTTTCTTTCTGCTCATGCCATATGGGGATCAGTGAAATGATTTAAGATAAGAGGACACCTGGAGAATCAATCAGCCCCTGAGCAACCTAGAAATACTGGCCATAAAATAAAGAAAACATAATTGCTTGCCTTTAGAAGGTGGATTTTTTTTTAACACATCTAAGGAAACTAGGCATTTGATAGGCTCCCCAGAGGTTGACAAATAGTGCGCTGCTATTAACTGCTAGTAGTCCTGACCTGGATCCATCAGCTTGTGCCAGGACCCAGACCAGAGGCCCACGATGCCCCGATAAACGTGGCTTACAGCCAGTGGGAAGGGAGAGATGCCCTCAGAACAGACGTGGCTTCAGCACCGAGCTGCTGCTGCCGGGGAAGCTGAAACCGGTGGAACCACACACCCTCCAAGATACCCAGGCTCCAGGGCAGCCACCAGGCTGTGCCCCTCATTCGCGGCTCGTGAATGGCTACATTGTTGCAGCTCTGACCCTCCGACCACAGACGCGGGGGGGGGGCTGCGACGCGCCAGGGGCAGGCGGGGCCCGGGGGAGTCCGGGAGCAGCGCCCACCCGGCACCCTGCAGGAATGCCCTCCAAGCCCCCCGCCCATGGCAGGCGAGACGAGGAGCGTGAAGGCCGGGGGAGGGCGCGGCGGGGGGCCGTCCGCAGCCCACCCGCCAGCCTGGGGAAGAGGCGCCCCCGCCTCCCCGGGGCAGGCTCGGGGGCGGGGGCCGCGAGCACCCGCCGACCCTGCCACATCAGCACAGCGCCCCGCCCCCGGCGCTGGATCCCCGGGACCCCAGGCCGCCCGCCCGCCCGCCCGCCTCCTGGTGCCCGCCTCGGGCGCTCACCCAGCTCTGCACTTGGTTGCTCAGCTTGACTTTCTTGCACAAGCTCCCGGGGAGGTCCATGACGGCCGAGGCGCACTCTCAGACTGGAGGATGCCCCCGGGCCGGGCTGGGAAGTAAGGAAGACGCGTGCGGGGCGGGGCGGGGCGGGGCCTGGAGGGGCGGGTCACGGGGCGGGGCGGGGCGGGAGGAGGGCGGGCGCGTGCGCAGAAGCCGCACAGCGGGCGGACCGCTCTCCTCAGCACCGGCCGGCGGAGAGGCGGGGCCTAGAGCGAGCGGCCTGCGGGGGCGGGGGGCGGAGCGGGAGCGCGCGCGCGCACGCCGCCAGGGTAAACCAATAGGGAAGGCGGGGGCAGAGGAAGGCTCGCGTCCGCGCCCGGAGGGAGGAGCGTCGGGGCCCCGCGCGCCTGCGCCTGGGGAGGGGCGCCCGAAGGCCGGGGAGCGACCGACGGCGACCTCCCGGCTGGGGCGCGTCCCTGCTCCGCCGCCTCTCGCCGGCCGAACCCCGCGGGCTGCGCGTGCGCACTGGCGTGGCGGAGCGGGCCTGGCCCGGCCCAGGTTTTGTCTTTTTCCTTTAAACCCTCCCACGCCTGTCTAATAGGACTTTCTTTTCCTCGCCCAATTTCTGCATGATTTTGCCTTTTTTTTTTAATTTGAAGGCTAGCCCCTCCCCACGCTTATCCGATGTAGACTTGGAAAGAGGAGGTTGCGATGAAGGAGCGTTCCTAACCTTGGAGGATAGCCTGCGGGGCCTGAAGCTGTCATGGAGGGGCCCCCAGAGGGAGGGAAAGCCTCCCTTCTCCCGCCGAGGCTCCTGGGCTGTGAAAGGGAGGGAGCGCGCTCGGGGCCGGCCGGCCGCAGCCGCAGCGGCCTCCGGGAGGTCCGGCCGCGGGCGGCCGAGTGGACGTGGACCGGACACGCACGCCGGGGCCGGGGAGCCCGAGCCCTGCTTGCCAAGCGACGTGGCCCGGACTGCGGACGCGCTCATCCCCGCCCTGGCAAGAGTGGGACACCCAGACTCGCAGCTTAGTGTCCGCACTGCTCAAGTGCTGCGGATTACATTTGAATTCTGTTCTTGCTGGGGGCTTTTTCCTTCTTTTTTTATTTTTTGTAATTCAAGATTTTATTTTGAGTTTTACAATTTTTCCCCTAATCTTGCTTCCCTCCTCCCCCCACCCCCCACAGAAGACAGTCTTTACATTGTTTCCATGGCAAACTGAGTGTGATGAGGGAGGAACCATATCCTTAAGCGTAAGAGAGAGCATATTCTTGCTGTTTTCACTTGCCACCTAGGTGACTGAGTTCTACCTCTTCACCTGTCTGCCCTGTAAAATGAGGTTTCCTCTGAAATCAACTACCTCCAACCTATGATTTTAATGATAATTAGGTCCTTTGCAATTTTTTTTTAATTCTCTAGGTTCGGTTACAGCATTTCCTCCCTCCCCAAAGCCTTCTATCTCTCAAAATATCAAGATTTGTCTAAAAAAAAATCTTCCATATTTATTTTATCTCATCTTTATTATCATCCCTTGATGTAATAATTTACTATCCCTGGGGCAATTCCCAGAAAGCATTCCCCAAAACAAACAAGAACTAGGCAGGGTAGGTGGGAAGCAACTGGGGAGTTTATAGTGCTTATAGCACCTTCCTGAGGAAAGATTGGGGTGGGCCATGGTTCACTTGCCAGGAATTTAGCTTCTTCCCCACATTTGTATCATCCAATTTCATTTTATTTTCAGTTCCAAATTGTCTCCCCAGCCCCCCCTTCTCTACTTATTGAGAACACAAAAAAAAATGTAAACACATATATTTATGTATAGCTCTCTCTGTACATGTGTGTGTGTTTCACATTATTATCAATGGCTCCTAATTATACTTAATCCTGAGTGATTAAAATAGCTTTTATTAATAAACTCTGGGGCAGCTAGGTGGTGCAGTGGATAGAGTAAAGGCCCTGGAGTCAGGAGGACCTGAGTTCAAATTTGACCTCAGACACTTAATAATTACCTAGCTGTGTGGCCTTTGGCAAGTCACTTTAACCCCATTGCCTTGCAAAAACCTAAATAAATAAATAAACAAACAAACAAATAAACTCTGCAGAGGGGTCATCTCTTCCTAGTGAGAAAAGGCAGTGAATTGTGATGATGACCAGGCTTATGTGCAGCTTGAAAGGTTTATTCCTCCCCTTTATGCCAGTCATTGGTTGGGGTTATAATCTTTTCAATACTATTCTCTCATCATATGTTTTCCCCTACCTGGTCATTATATTAATATAGGGAGTGAAGAGCAATATGCATGAACTTCTTTGACCAGACACACTTGTAAAAGACAATGACCCTGGGTCAATCCATAGAGCAGATCTGATCTTATTTCAGGTTGGGTTCAATTCTTTGTCTTACATTCACATAGCTGCCCTTAGGCATGACCATAGGCAGACCCAGTCTTTGTAATACATATATATAGTTATATAGAGATGTATGGATATTAAAACTAACAATATGCTCTTATATTCTGTGGAAGTCAAATGAATGCCCTATATTCCTCACAATATGCATATATATATGCATGCATGTATATGATGTATGCATTATATAATGCAAAACAAATGCCATCATTAGTTATGTCAAAGGGAGGAAAGAATGAAAAGAATAAAGAAAATAATTTCACTTTGGGATCTGAGTCCATCATTTCAATCTGAAAGTGGTTAGCATGATTCAGCATGAGACCTGTGGAATTGTGGTGGTTTATTGTGTTTTCCAGGTTATTAAGTTTTCTAAATTTAATTACCTTCACAATATTGGAGTTATTGTTTAAATTGCTCTCCTTGTTCTGTTCACTTCACTTTGCATAAGTCCATACATCTTTCTTTTTCTAAAACCATCCCCTTCATCATTTCTTATACTGTAACTTATACAATCTTATACTGTAAACTTCTTCAACCACTGAGGAGATAGGTATCTCCCCAAGTTTTCAATTCTTTGCAACCACAAAAAGAACTGCTATTTTTGTACTTATGAGTCTTTTCCCCTCTTTCTTTGATCTCTTGAGGTAGCCCTAGTAATGACATTGTTGGGACAAAGGATATGCCTTTTGGGCTAGGTTCCAAATTGTTCTCCAGAATAGCTGGACCAGTGCCACAGTCCACCTGCAATACATTAATGTACCTATTTTTCCACATGCCCTCCAGCATCTGTTATTTTCCCTTTTTTGTCAGCTTAGTTAATCTGATAGGTGCCAGATGGTACCTCAGGGTTCTTTTAATTTGCATTTTTCTATTAATGATTTAGTTTAGAGCATTTTTTTCATGTGATTGTTGCTACCTTGGGTTTTTTCCCTCTGAAAACTGCCTGTTGGAATCTTTTAATCATGTATCAATTGGGAATGACTCTTTCTTGTAAATTTGGTTCAGCTTCACATATATAAATCAGAAGTAAGAACTTTGCTAGAACAATTTGCGGCAAAGATTTTTTTGCCCATTTTCTGGCTTTTCTTCTAATTTTAATTTTATTGATTTTATATTTGCATAAAAACTTTTTTTAATTTCACGTTATCAACATTATTCATTTTACCTCCCCATGAACCTCTCTCTTATTTGGTCATGAACTCTTTCTCTTTCTCTCTCTCTCTCTCTCTCTCTCTCTATCTATCTATCTATCTATCTCTATCTGCAGATCTGACAGGTAATTTCTTCTATGTACGATTAATTTTCTTATGATATTATCTTTTGTATCTAAATCATGTACCCATTTTGGCTTTGTTTGGCATGTGGTATAAGTTATTGATCTATGCCTAGTTTCTATCAGGTTACAGTTTTCTCAACAGTTTTTGTTGGATCTTTGAGTTTATCAAACACTGTGCTCATTTATTTCTATATATTTAATCTGTTCTTCTGATCAACCTCTCTATTTTCTTACCAAGTTCCAAACTGTTGAAATCATAGCCTTATGTCTATTGAAAGTTACCTTGGGGATAAGGATGGACAAACACTAGCTAGAAAAGAGGGGCAGCAGGGGTGCTACATGGGAAACTTTGGAGAATACAAATTGATCTCCAGCCCAGAAAGACTTCTTAGAAGAGCTCAGAAAGGATTTTAAAGGAAAATTGAGAAAAGAAATGCAAGAGAAAAATTAACATCTTGCAACAAGTGACAGAAGAAAACAAATCCTTTAAAAATAAAATTGGGCAAATACAAAAAGAAAATAATTCCTTCAAAAATACAATTGGACAAATAGAAAAAGATAACAGCCCCTTTAAAAATAGAATTGCCCAAATGGAAAAAGAGATGCAAACACTAAATAAAGAGAAAACCTCCATGAAAAATAGCCTGGGACTAGTGTAAGTCAGTGACCCCATAAGACACAAAGAATCTATTAAACAAAATTTTTAAAAATGAGAAAAAAGGGGCGGCTAGGTGGCACAGTGGATAAAGCACCAGCCCTGGAGTCAGGAGTACCTGGGTTCAAATCCAGTCTCAGACACTTAATAATTACCTAGCTGTGTGGCCTTGGGCAAGCCACTTAACCCCATTTGCCTTGCAAAAACCTAAAAAATAAAAATGAGAAAAAAAATAGAAGAAAATGTAAAGTACCTCATTGGTAAAATAACTGATCTGGAAAATAGATTCAGAAGAGATAATTTAAGAATTATTGGACTACTTAAAGCCATGATCAAAAAAAAAAAAAAGAGCTTGGATAGCATTCACCAGAAAATCATCAATGCTGTGAAATCCTGGAACCAAAAGACAAAATAGCCATTGAAAGAATTCATCAATCATCTGCTGAAACAAATCCCAAAATGAAAAAGCCAAGGAATAATATAAGCAAACTCCAGAATTAACAGATCAAGGAAGAAATCCTGCAAGCTACCAGAAGGAAGCAATTCAAATTCCAAGGAGCCATAATCAGAATTACACAGGACCTGGCTACATCAACATCAAAGGATTGAAGGGCCTGGAATGATATAACTACCCAGCAAAATTGAGCATACTCTTTCAGGAGAACAGATTACTATTTAACAAAATAGGTGATTTCCAAACTTTCCTGTTAAAAGACCACAGTTGAAGAGAAAATTAGATCTTCAAACAGGAGATTCAAGAGATAATGAAAAGTAAACAAGGAAAAAGAAAAGGATTGCTATTCAATAAGATTAAACTGGTTACAAACCTACCTGGGAGGAAGATTCTCAAATTCTTGAGAATTACAACTCTATTAAAATTAGTATACTTAGACTGAAAGTATGGACAGATTGATTTTGATGGAATGATCTTAAAAAAATGGGGAGATTATAATGAGAAGGGAAGAAGGGAGAGGCAGAATGAGGTAAATTATAACACGTGAAGAGGCACAAAGGACCTATTTGCAGTACAGGGAAAGAAGGGAGGTGTTGAGAACTTCTTGAATCTTACTCTCATCAGATTGGCTTAAAGAGGGAATAACACATTCAATTGGGTTTCAAAACTTATCCTATCCTCCTAGTATTAGGAGGGGAAAGTGGGGGAGGTAAGGGAAAGAGAGATTGATAGAAGGTAGGGAAGAAAGGGGAAAAAAGGAAGGGTGGCTGATAGAAGAAGAGATAGATTGAGAGAGGTGGTATTCAGGAACAAAACACAGGTGAGGAGGGATAGTGTGAAAGGCGGGGAAAAAAGTACAAATGGGGAATACATAGCATGGATAATAATATAGAGTTAGTAATTATAACTGTGAATGTGAATGCGATAAACTGTCCCATAAAACAGAAGTGTATAGCAGAATGAATTAAAAACCAGAATCCTACAATATGCTGCCTACAAGAAACACATTTGAAGCAAAGAGATATACACAGAGTAAAGACTAAAGACTGGAGCAGAAATATTATGCTTATATACTAAATATGTATGCACCAAGCTACAAGCTTAGAGGAGAAACTAAATGAGTTACAGGAAGACAGACAGCAAAACTATACTGGTGAGGTCCCAAAACTTCCCTCTCAGAATTAGATAAATCTAACCTTAAAATAAAAAGAAGGAAATTAAGGAGGTGAATAGATTGTTGGAAAAGTTAGATATGGGGGTGTCTGAGTAGTGCAATGGATAGAGCATCAGCCCCAGAGTCAGGAGTACCTGAGTTCAAATCTGGCCTCAGACACTTAATAACTGACTAGCTGTGTGACCTTGGACAAGTCACTTAATCCCATTGCCTTGCAAAAACCAAAAAAAAAAAAGTTGGATATGATAAGACTTCTAGAGAAAATTGAATGGGGATAGAAAGGAATATACCTTATTTTCTGCTGTATGTGACACTAACAAAAATTGACTATTAGGACATTAAATACCTCATAAATGCAGAAAGGCAGAAATATTAAATGCATCCTTCTCAAATCATGATGCAATAAAATAATTTTAAAGAATGAGTGGGTCAAACAGCAAATCATACAAATAATAATTTCATCCAAGACAATGACAATAAGAAGATAACATCCAAAATTTTCGAATACTAGCAAAGCAGATAGATAATCAGGGGAAATATATCTCTGTTACATGAATAAAATATAGAAAGACATCAATAAAATGGGCAAGCAACTAAAAAAGCTACAGAAAGAATAAATTTAAAATCCCCAATTAAATATCAAATTGGAAATTCTGAAAATCAAAGGATAAATTAATAAAATCAAAAGTAAGAAAACTATTGAACTAAGAATTGGTTTTATGAAAACCAAAACTAAGTTTATGAAAAATAAACTAAGAATTGGTTTTATGAAAATACCTGAAATAAACCTTTGATTAATTTGATTTTAAAAGAAAGAAGAAAACCAATTCACCATCAATGAGGAGGAAATTAAAGTAATAATCCAGAGCTATTTTGCCCAACTGTATGTTTTGTTTTTTAGTTTTTGCAAGGCAATGGGGTTAAGTGGCTTTCCCCAAGGCCACACAGCTAGGTAATTATCAAGTGTCTGAGACCGGATTTGAACCCAGGTACTCCTGACTCCAGAGCCAGTGCTTTATCCACTGCACCACCTAGCCGCGCCTCCAACTGTATGTTAATAAATTTGATAATCAAAGTAAAATGGATGAATATTTACAAAAATATGGACTACCCAGGATAAAAGGAGAATAAATTACTTATATATCCTCATCCCAGAAAAAGAAATTGAAAAAATCAAATGAACTCTCTAAGAAAAAATCTCCAGGGCCAGACAGACAGATTCACAAGTGAATCCTACCAAACATTCAAGGAACAATTAATACCAATTCTGTATAAACTATTTGAAAAAACAGGTAAAGTAGGAGTTCTGCCAAATTATGACACTAAACTAGGAAGAGTCAAAACAGAGAAAAAATTATAGACCAATTTCCCTAATGAATATGAATGCAAAAATTTTAAATAAAATATTAACAAAATGATTATAGCAAGTTTTCAGTAGGATAATACACATGATCAAGTAGGATTTATACCAGGAATGGTAGTTTGGTTCAACATTAGGAAAATTATCAGTCTAATTGGCCATATCAATGACAAACCTAACAGAAATCATATGATTATTTCAATAGTCTGAAAATCTTTTGACAATACACAGCACTCATTCCTATTAAAAACACTAGAGACTAGGATAGGAATAAATGGAGTGTTCATTAAAACAATAAGCATTATCTGTAATGGGGATAAGCAAGAAGCATTCCCAATAACATCAGGAGTGAAACAAGGCTACCCATTTTCACCACTATTATTCAATATTGTATTAGAAATGTTAACTTTAGCAGTAAGAAGAAAAAGAAATTGAAGGAAATAGAATAGGTAATGAAGTAACAAAATTCTATTTGCAGATGATGTAAACAATTAGCAACTTTACCAAAAGTTGCAGGATACAGAATAAACCCACATAAATTATCAGCATTTCTATATATTACTAACAAGACACAGTAGCAAGAAATAGAGAAATTCCATTTAAAGTAACTGTAGACATCATAAAATACCTGGGAATCTGCTTGCCAAGGCAAACTCAGAAACTGTATGAAAACAGCTACAAAACTCTTCACACAAATAAAATCAGATCTAAACAACTAGAGAAATGACAATTCCTCATGGGTGGGCCAAGCTTAAAATGACAATTCTAGGAAATTAATGAAAAAAAATGCAAAAGAAGGTGCCCTAGCCATAGCAGATTTAAAATTACATTTTAAAGCATCATCAAATCTGTTGTTCTGGCTAAGTAGATCAGTGGAATAGATTAGGTGCAAAACAAACAGTAGTAAATGACTATGGTAATCTGCTGGTTTCATCAACCCAAAGATCCCGAGATAACTCACTCTGATAAAAACTGCAGGGAAAACTGGAAACAGAAACTAGACAAAGGCCAATATCTCATACCTTATTTAAGATAAGATCAAAATGGGTACAGGATTTTTACATAACAGGTGATATCATAAACTAATTAGAACAACTAATTGTTTACCTGTTCATCTATGGAAAGGGATGCAGTTTATGATCAAAGAAGAGATGGATAATATTATAAGCAAACTAGAAGATCAAGAAGTAGTTTACCTGTCAGATCTATGGAAAGGGAAGCAGTTCATGACCAAGGAAGAGATGGAGAACATCATTAAAAGCAAACTAGATAATTTTGATTAAATTAAAAAGCTTTTGCACAAAGAAAACCACTGTAACCAAGACCAAAAGCAATGTAGTAAGTTGGGAAACAATTTTTACAACTAGTATTTCTGACAAAGGACTCATTTCTAAAATATATAGAGAATAGAGTAAAAAATAAATTAAAAAAAATTCACAAATGGTCAAAGGATATGCAGAGGCAATTTACAGATGAGGAAATCAAAGTGATACATAGTCATATGAAATATTGCTCTAAATCTTTACTGATTAGAGAAAGAATCTCTGAGGTACCATCTCCCATCTTTCAGACTGGCCAATATGACCAGAAAGGACAATGATCAATGTGGAAGGGATGTAGGAAATCTGGGACACTGGTGGAGCTGTGAACTCATCCAACCTTTCTGGAGAGCAATTTGGAATTACACCCAAAGGGCAACAAAAATGTGCTTACTCTTTGATCCAACAATACCACTATTGGGTCTATACCCTGAGGAGATTATGAAAAAGGATAAAAACATCACTTGTACAAAAATATTCATAGCAGCCCTGTTTGTGGTGGCAAAGAATTGGAAATTAAGTGAATGTCCATCAATTGGGGAATGACTGGGGTATATGTATGTGATGGAACACTATTGTTCTATTAGAAACCAGGAGGGATGGGAATTCAGGGAAACCTGGAAGGATTTACATGAACTGATGCTGAGTGAGATGAGCAGAACCAGAAAAACACTCTACACCCTAAGAGCAACATCGGGGTGAATCAGATCACCTTAATGGACTTGCTCATTCCATATCAGTGCAACAGTCAGGTACAATTTCGGGATATCTGCAAACTAGAATACCATCTGTATCCAGAGAAAGAATTGTGGAGTTTGAACAAAGATCAAAGACTATTCCCTTCAATTAGAAAAAAAAAAAGTTATGATGAAATTTTGCTATCTCTTATACTTTTTTTTTCCTTAAAGATATGATTTCACTCTCATCACATTCAACTTAGATCAATGTATACCATGAAAACAATGTAAAGACTAACAGACTGCCTTCTGTTGGGGGGTGGGAAGGAAACAAGATTGGGGGAAAATTTTAAAATTCAAAATAAATAACTTTTTTAAAAAAGTGTTTTTTGGAAAACAACATACCATTAGATTTTGGTTTCAAATTCAGTCTCCTTTTTTTGTTTTGTGAGCTTCATCTAATTCACATTCATATTCATATTTTATTATTACTATTTCCTTAAAAATCTGTTTTGAATCATAGTAATGCCTCCTCATGTCCTCTTACATAAGATAAATTTATGTATCCAACTATGTGTATATTGAACAAGTTCAGATTAGAGTGAGGTTCAAATTTCATACATTCCCTTCTTATGCCCTATGCCCTGTTGAATAAAATTTGTGCACACTTTATTTTTGTGAAATAATTTTCCCCATTCTTTTCTGTTTCACTCTTTCCCATTGCTTTCCTCTTCCTTCACCTTTTTTTCCATTTTTTCTTTTTGGGTTAATCCAAACACAAAAGAATCACATCCATGTCCTGGTGTTAATAATGTTCTGAGACCCTGTATATATTATCTCTTCATGAAAGAATGAAAGTTTAATCTTTTTTAATCCCTTATGATTTCTCACATATTTATCTTCTTATGCTTCACCTGACTACTGTGTTTATATATATCAAATTTCCTACTCAGTTCTGGAAGCTACTTCTACTTAGCTCTTGAAAGTTATTTTGTTAAAGGTTCAAGTTTTTTTCCACTTTTGAGTTATACTCATTTTTTTCTGAGTAGATTTTTGACTATAAGACTTGGAATCCAGGATTTCTTCTTTATAATGTGAGCTGCTAAATCCTGGTGTGATCCTAATTGTGACCCCTCAATACTTGAATTCTTTCTAGTTGCTTACAGTATTTTTTTTTCCTCTTGACTTTGAAGCTCTGGATTTTGACTATAATATTCTTAGAAGTTTTCACTTTGGGTTTTTTTAGGGGGAAGTAAACTGATAAATACTTCCAATTTCTACTCTCCCTCTGGTTCTAAAATATCTGAGCATTTTTTTCCTTTATAATTCTTTGAAATATGTCTATACTCTGTTTTTTTTCATACATGGTTTTCAGTAGGCAGTGATTTATAAATTATCTGTTCTCAGTCTATTTTCCAGTATAATATTCTTGGAAATTTTCATTTTGGAGTTTTTGGGGGGAGAAGAAACTGATGGATTCTTTCAATTTCTACCCTTCCCTCAGGTTCTAAAATATCTGAGCATTTTTTTCTTCATAATTCCTTAATATATGTTTATACTCTTTTTTTTGTCATATGTGGTTTTCAGTAGGCAATGATGCATAAATTATCTGTTCTTATTCTATTTTCCAGATAAATTGTTTTTCATTTAAGATACTGCATTTCTTCCATATTTTTTAACTTTTGACTTTATTTTATGATTTCATGTTCTTATCTCAGTATATCCCATTTTACTAATTCTAATTTTCAAGGAGTTATTTTCTTCTGTAAGAGTTTTGTACCTCTTTTATCAAGCTGTTAATTCTTTTTTTGATAGCTCTTATCTCTTATCCCAATTTTTATTACTCTCATTTGTTTTTTAAATTATTTTTTGATCTTCTTTCTTATCCCTTTCTTTAGTTCTTTTGTGATTTTTGTTAGACCTGTGTCCCAAGTTGCATTTTTCTTTGAGACTTTTTTGCCTATAGCTGTTTTTAGGTTATTCTCTTCTGTGTTTTTGCCTTTAACTTCCCTGTCAACATAATAGCTCTTTATTATAGGGTTCTTATTTTGTTTGCTCATTTTCCAGCTTATGCTTTAACTTTAGACTTTTGTTTAAACTTTATTCTAGATTCGGAACACTTTTGGGGGTGAAAGTGATATCTGGTCAGAACTTCTGTCTTCTTTTATCCCTCTGTTGTTTTCAC
This sequence comes from Macrotis lagotis, assembly GCF_037893015.1. Lineage (NCBI taxonomy): Eukaryota > Metazoa > Chordata > Mammalia > Peramelemorphia > Peramelidae > Macrotis > Macrotis lagotis. Next base: position 57,972,490 of record NC_133660.1, on the reverse strand, counting down.
AGCTCTGGTGTTCCCAAATGCAGGGCCTAAAGTCAGGATGATTCAACTTGCCATCAAATATGACATCAGACATTTACTAACCTATTTGCCTCATTTTCCTCATTTGTAAAAGGAACTGGAGAAGGAAATGGTAAACCTCTCCAGTATCTTTGCCAAAAAAAAAAACTCATACAACAGAACAACAAAAATTTCTCCTCTTAAATTTTTTTCATACTTAATTCATTTCTTGTTTCTTTTTAAATTAGGGGCTGAAAAAAATCTTAGTAGGACTAAAAGTTTTATAAAAGTGAAGAGGATGGAACATTTCAGGCAAATGATTTACTGTCTCTTTAAAACATTGCACCATTCCTATGGAGTTTACTAGTGCTGAGGGGCGGCTAGGTGGTGCAGTGGATAGAGCACCAGCCCTGGAGTCAGGAGGACTTGAGTTCAAATCCAGCCTCAGACATTTAATAATTGCCTAGCTGTGGCCTTGGGCAAGCCACTTTAACCCCATTGCCTTGCAAAAGAAAAAGGAGTTTACTAGTACTGAAAGGAATAGAAAATATTTTACTTAAAAAAAAAGTTTTATCAGTTGTTAAAGATTGTAAGATATGACAGCTACAGATTAACATTTTGATGCCTGAAAGTTGTAGGAAAAGAATTTTAATATTATATTCTAAAAATTCTAAATTATGAAAAACTTTTGATAATTTTAGATAGAAAATTAATATAAATATTAAGATTCAAATCATCTTGTGAATGTGTACAATGACATCCTATAAAGGTGCATATAAAGAATTCTTACTTATCTTTAAAACTGGGAAGATATAAACATAATGAACCAGTTCAAGGACATAAAATGAGTTGAAGGAACATGTTGATGACTTTGTAACACCAGGACATTATGATCTCAGGTCATTTACAGATAATTTTTTCACTAAATAGGTAACTAAAAAAATGGGAAGACTGAGGTATGATTTAAAAGGGCTATTGATTTCATAGGGAAAATTTGTTGAGTACCTGGCTACCTATAAAGTGATAGATGAGTCACTGAATACCAGGAAAATCTCATTTAAGTCAGTGGATGTTTAAGAATGTGGCATAGGAGCATGATGGAACATAATTGATATAAGAATCCATTGTGAAAATTAATGACAAAGTAGTTGGTGGGAAATCTCCACTATGGTGGAGTTAGGTGTGTTCAAGATCCCCATGCCCAAGACCACCTCTCTCTCTCTGTGAACTATTAAGGAAGACTCCCTGTTTTCCAAAGCTTTTTTTCAAACTGTACACACAACAATCCTTTGCACTCACCCTCTGATGAACTCAGCTGAAGTAAAATCCCAAGACTTTCACAGTTGTGCCAGGTGGTCCCCGGGATCGGACAAACATCTACAGCGCCCAGGTTCCAGCCTTAAGTTCCTACTAGGAACCAAACTTGTCTGATTATTGTTGTCACCCCTCACTATCAGTGCTACAGTTTACTGTATACCCATTGTTTATGTATTGACATTTGTCCCCAGGAAAGTGGGTCCCCTCCTAGAGAAGGTCCTGGATCAATATATCTGGTTTCCCTCCTCCACCACAAAGAAAGCTGTAGGTCCTATTTTTTTTTATTTTGTCTTTGTATTTTTTTTAAGGATTTTTGTAAGGCAAATGGGGTCAAGTGGCGTGCCCAAGGCCACACAGCTAGGTAATTATTAAGTGTCTGAGGTCGGATTTGAACTCGGGTTCTCCTGACTCCAGGTCCGGTGCTCTATCCATTCACCGTGCCACCTAGCCACCCCTGTATTTTATTTCTTAGAATTAACTATGGTTATGATAACCTGTGGGAGCTCTTTGATATATTTAGAGTTCATAGCAGTTGCAATACCTCTGTGGTTCTCTGGTCATTTATTTTCAGAGTTGACAGTGATAGATGGCTTCAGCTAAGTGAATTGAGATTGGTGAAAGAGAATTTATTTCTTTGACTAAGAGCTTCAGTAAATGCTACTGCCCTTTGGAGATTGGAGAGAGGTTAAGCTTTCCTAAGTAATGGCCATGGTTTCTCGTCTACCATCTCCTTTCAGAGAAGGAAAAGAACTGCAGAAGATAGTTTTACAGTGTTTTGTATCCTGGTAACCTGTTTAAACTGGTTTGCCTAGCTTAAAAATAAATCAACCCAAGCTGTGTTGATGTGAGTACTTTTCTGACGAGACAGCAAGTGAATACTTGCCTGGACTTTAAGGTTGATTGTAAGTTAAATTAGAGCATGGACCAGAAGATGATTTCGCTGCTTGAAAATGTGAGGACTAACAAGAAATAAGCAGCGTGGTCCAGAAGAAAGCAGACTTGAATTAGACTATGAATTAACACCTCCACCCCACCCCTGCCCCTTGGATTTTCCTTCCTCATGTGCTTCCCTGCCAGGTTCTTGTGCCACCACTGGGATCTGGAGTCACCAGAGAAGCAGAGGAATTTGTACTCTTTGGGAGGTTAAAACTGCTCAGGATTTTATTATAAAATATAACAAAGTAAACAGGTTAAAAAAAAAACTTTTCCTGGGGCGGCTAGGTGGCACAGTGAATAGAGCACCAGCCCTGGATTCAGGAGTACCCGAGTTCAAATCCGACCTCAGACACTTAATAATTACCTAACTGTGGGCCTTGGGCAAGGAACTTAACTCCATTTGCCTTGCAAAAATAAATAAATAAATAAAAACTTTTCCTCCAGAAGGGTCAGAAGCACTTAAGACAGAATGAATAACCAAGGCCTAGTAGGCAGAAAGTGAGGCAGAGACAAAGAGAGAGGGAGATAGGTAAAGAGAGACAGGAATAAGGAATAGTCAAGCAGAGTTGACTGGGCCAGAGAGAGAGAGGGGTGGCCTCCGGTGGAGGTCCAACTCAGGTTTTATAGCCTTGCCCCTTATCTGGGCACAGAGGGTAAAAGGGGAATCAAGTAAAGGGTTGAAGACTGATGACTGAGAAGACCAGGATACAAATTTTACATTAAACAATGAAACAGTGGGAGTTAATTTACATCTCAAGAGTGGGAAACCTCCACCCATTTAACAAGATGTAATAGCGTTTAAGATTACAGAATTTTATTTCTGCTACATTCATAATTCTCTGTGTCATTTCCCTGCACCATTTGCATGTGCTCACACTCCTTTGGTATATGTATACCAAATACATTGGTGGCAGAGTATAACATACATTTTACGCATGGATTGTGTTGTCCCTCATCATTTAAACACTCTCTTTAGAATGTGACTCTTATACTGTTGTTTTAAGTGCCATTATTTTAAGTGACTCATTATGCAAATATGACTTATATAAGTCGTGAATTGTGAGGGGCTAGTTGTGTGAATGGCAAATTTATCTATGAAGACTTAAGAGCTAAAATTGGGGGGGGCTGATCCCCTGAGCAGGATGATCCCTAGACTTGAGAGAATTTGATTGTAACTTTGTCATAATGATCTATTCAAAATATCCAAGCTAAAGCAAGTTGGAATATGAAAGCCACCCAAAGGGAATGATGTATATCAATAGACTCTCAGATCACCAAGGCTCTGGGGAGATTCCTTTGAGATTTGCTCATGTGTAGTATGTAACTAAGTTAAGATTTGAACTCAGGTCCTCCAACTCCTAATCTAACCCTCCCGTTACTTAAACAAAGCCCTGCCAGTCATTTGAGTTTTTGATGTGTCATAACACCTGGGTCTTTTTTCCCCTTACATGAATTGATTTCTAGCTACTTCTCCGTCTTGAACTAATCAATAACGATTTAGTAAGGGCTTTATTGATTTATAAGACACTGGAAGGAATTTTTAAAGGTAAAACAAGATATGATTCCTGGCCCTCGTGGAGTTTACAATATATGTGAGAAAAGACATAAAACTGGATAATTATAAAACACAGAATGCATGATTCTTGCCTTTGAAAGGTACAAAATAAAGTACATATGAAATAGAGAATCTAAGTAAATTTTTTTGAAGAGAAGTCTTTTGGAAGAGCATATAATTTGGGCTTCAAAGAATAGGATAGAAATTCAGTAGGTGAAAGGGATGCAGAGAATTATGAATGTAGCAGAAACAAATTTCTGTAATTTTTCAATGCTGTTAGAGTCTTGTCAGTTGTGGAAGGCTATTTGCTCCGGAGATGTAAACTGACTCCTGTTGATTGTATCCTGGCACCCATTTTCCCCTTCACTTAACCTTGGCCATAGATCTAATGCGACAGGAAATGACATGTTGAACTTGATGGTCCCGCATATTGGGACAGGAAGGACCGTAGGTAGATTGCCATTGGAAGATATCTGGCCCCAAGGTGAAAGACCACTGCCCAAGGGCCACCCCTTGCCCAACCTATCACAGAAGGGCATTTAACAGAAAGCATTGCCCCTCCTTGCCTTCTTCTTAGCAATTTCTTCTTCTTGTAGGATGTCTGCATCTCTCTTTCCTTCCTAGGCTATGTGCTCCTATGCTACCATGGTCCCCCATGCCTCTCTCTCTCTCTCTCTCTCTCTCTCTCTCTCTCTCTCACACACACTTTCACTCAAATTTGACCTGGCTGGTCCTCTCTCTGGCCCAGTGAACTCTCCCTGTCTTGCTTCTTCTCTTTATCTACCTATCTCTGTCTACCAAGTGACCACACCTAGCCTTTTATTTACCCTGTCCTAAAATGCTTGTTGACCCTTCAGGAAGAAAATTTTTTTAACCTGTTTACTTTGCTATATTTCATAATAAAATCCTGAACAGTTTTAAAATCCCAAAGGGAGCACACAAATTCCTTTGCTTTTTAGTGGCCTTAAGATCTTCTATTTTCTATCTCTGTATTTCATTGGCAACAAAAGGAGGAAATCAAAGTATGGAAAACATGAATGATAATTAAAAAATAAGTAGAAGATCCTGAGGAATTCCCATTGCCTCTCTACTGGAGAATGGCTTACTCAGTACCGAACTCAGAAGATGGGGACTGGACCTATAATTTCATTACCTCAGGAAATTCCCAGATGAGGAAACTTTCTTGAAAGTGGATGACTTCTCTGCAATTTAAAGAATTGCATTCTTAGAAAGCAGTCTAGAGCATTGAGAAGTTAAGTGACCTGCTCCAGGTTTTATAACCAGAGTTGGGACTTTACACTCTGGCCTCATGGGTTCTTATGCCTAATTCCCACACTGAATTACTGAAATCCTTCCTTGTTGAAAGAGTGAATTCTTACAGCCAGTGTGGGCACATTCCAATGTAGGAGGCAAATAAGAGTGAGGAAATTATTTAGTATGCATTACAGTTTTACGGGAATCAGACAGACCTATAGTAGTAATTTCATAAATAAAACTAGTATAATATAGACCAGTTTAGTCCATCAAAGCTTATAGACTGAATTCAAATTCTTTTTGACAAGAAACTGGTAGAATGAAGTATACAGGGAAATAGATCAAATGAGACAGTGAGATTAACACAATTCTTGGAACCTATGGAATTTTTGTGGGCTTTGTAATTTTTGAAAACTATTTGCAAAGTTGAATTAAATTATACAGTGTCTTAGTAGAAAATATTGTAATTGGAAACAAATTTTGTAATCTTTTTGCACTGTTAAAATCCTGTAAGCTTAGATATTGGGTACTGATCCTAGTAACTTTCTCTGAACTGTTAAAACATTTCCACTGGACTTTTACTTTGACCTTGGCCATGCTTTCACAAGTGAGTCAAACTAAATGCTAGATTACACAGGTAATTTTAAGCCACCTCCTAGCAAGACCAGAAACAGTCTCTCCAATATAAAATACCCCTCCCCATTCCCAAGGACAGACTCTCCAAACACTCCCAAAACATGGCCTTTCCCATGGACCCTGAGGCCAGGGTGGAGGTTGCTTTTTCTTCCAAACTCCTATGCTCAAGTAAATCTGTGGGTGACCTCTCTGGTTAATCTGCCATACCTAAAACCCACATGACCTTTGAAGTTGTCTTAACTCTCTCTCTTTCTTCATGTTGTAATGACTTCTTAATAAATCTCTTTTTATCTGCATCCAGAGGAACAAGGGAACTCTCCCACATCAGTATGTATTTACAAGCATCCGAACTTAATTCACCCACTTACATGGCCATATTACTGCTGACTCTTATATGATGTCCTTCAGTTGAAGAAAACCTGATAAAGATCCAAATGTATTAATTAGATAAATTTACAGGTTATTATTTAGGATATCTTTAAATAGTAAGATCCCTTGGGGCATTTAAAGTGTGATTTTGTTTTTTTCAAGAATAAACTTTTTACATAAGAAGATCTCTAGGAACTATGCATGAGCAGCAGTGTTATAAGGGAAAGAGAACTATCATTTCTAATCAACTTTCTCCCACAAACTTGTTGCATAAGATCTCTAGCAGCCATGCATTAACATTTCAACTCATGTATTGATATATTGCTTCTTATTTTTTTTAGAGGCAGAATGTTCTAAGGGAAAGAGAACTATCTTTTTTAAATCAACCTTCTGATATTTACTGCCTGTATGACCTTGAACATTCTGTAAAATGAAAAGTTGGACTAGATGACTGCCAAGGACCCTTCTCACATTAGCTGGATGATCTTATGATCTAAAAACCTTGACAGTGATGGAGAACATTTTGAGGAAAAAAGCAGTTCAGATGATCCTGACTAAAGATTTGTCAGAAGAAGTTTCAGAAAGAGAAACCATAGGCCCTTCTCCAAAAGAACCCATATGTATAAAAATATAGCAGCTCTTTGTGCAGGGACTTTAAATTGGAAATCATAGAGATGCCCTTCAGTTGAGGGGAGAAAAATGGTTTATTAGTAAGGAATCATGATATATTAATATAAGAAATATAAAAGGGATGCTTTGAGAAAAATCTGGAAAGGCTTGTTATAAGAACTAATGCTGAGGGAAATGAGCAGAACCAGAATGATTTATTATGACAACAACAACAAAGAAAGAACAAACAACTTTGAAAGACTAAGAACTCTGAACAGTGCAATGATCAGCATGATTCCAGGGGACTGATGATGATGATGTATCCACCTCTTCTGACTCTATGGAGTTCTCATTTGTCCAATTCTGAAGATAGGTTTTGCAGATGGCATTGCTCTATCTTTGCATTCTGGCTATTATTGTTTCATCATTTTCATTGTATGTCACTATTGTCAGATATTGATCACAATGAATACTAGGCTCAAACTAGAGTCAGTTGTTCAAATTTCTGTATAAACATTTACAACTTGAAAAATCAGCAAATGCTACATAGACACCAGGGCTTAATTTATTGTTTTATTGATTATCTAATCTTAAGAAAGTGATGAGAAAAAATAGTAAACATTTACTAACATACTCCAGCTTGATACACATTTATATGTATTTGTGTGCATATATTTAATTCAGGAAAGGTGTTTCTGGCTTCAAAATCAGGAAGAAATAATCTGTGTAAAGTTCTTTGCTGCTAAGTGTCTCGATAGTGCCCAGAACACTGGGTTGGGGTCCAGGAAGACTCATCTTCTTGAGTTCGATTCCAACCTCAGACATATACTAGCTGTGAGATCCTGGGGGAGTCACTTAACCCATTTTCTCTCAGTTCCTCATTTGTAAAATGAACCAGAAAAGGAAATGATAAACTACTCCAGTGCCTTTGATATGTAAATTGAAAATGTCTCCACTCTAGAGAGTTGGTCTCTTAGTCTGTTATCAAATTTCCTGTTCATCTACTAGCCTATGTACCTTCTAATAGACTCCTTTTAGTATTATTTTTTCCCTTAGAATGCAATGTCCTGCAGAATCTCTGAAGCCTTTTCCCTAGCTTGACTCCATGAGACATATCAATATAACCTTCTACCATATCTTTCCTTGGTAAGGATTAGAATTGATCTTTCAAAAGTCCCAAGAACTTGGTTCCTTGATGTTGTTAGCTTTTTTAGCCTCTGATGGCATAAAACCCTTGACAACATTTCTGATTTCCAATTTAGAGTCCTTGCACAAAGAGCTGCTATATTTTTATACATATAGGTTCTTTTGGAAAAGAGCAGTCTCGAATGTGACAAGAGAAATGGATCATCTTTCCAAAAATATGCCTATGGTTTTTATTTGGAGGAGAAAGAGAGCAGTCCCAGTGTAGGGAATTCCCATTGTGGAAATTCCATCCACTGGTATATAGCAAGTCTAAGGCAAGATATGAATGCAAATCTTTCTGACTCCAAGGTCAACTCTCCATTTATCATAACACCTTTCCTCTCAGTCATATGAAATGAAAAAATTGTTTAAAAAAAGTAAGAAAAAACAACAGAGCAGTGATAAAAAATTATTTACATATCTCTACATCAGTTGAAAAAATTTCAAAAACCTTTCATATGTACCTATTGCAGTTATATTTCAAATTATACATGCATATATCTGGTGGAGCCAAGATGGCCACAGGAGAAGATGTCTCTTAGGTGCTCTTGATCAAAACTTATAAGCTAAGGACTCTAACTAAATTTTTGATAGACAGAATCCTCAGAGGGATGCAGTGAGGCAGTTCTCCAACCCAAGGTAACCTGGAAAAGAGCGGAAAGACTCAGCTCCATGGGGTTGGAAGGGTGGCCCACCAGAGGGGTGGCCCACCAGAGCGAAGGAACTTCAGCCTCCCAGAGGCAGCCCCAGGGTGCTGGGAGCCGCAGCTCACAGCAGCAAGGGCAGTTTCCTAACCTATACCCTGGCGAGCACCAGGCACAACTTGGGAGATCATCAGGGGACCTTTGCCAGAGTGAGCACATGAAGCCCAGCCCTCAGGGCACACAGCCGTCAAAGCACCCAGATCCAGGAACTGGAAGTAGGCAGAGCCAGTAAGCAGGAGTCCCCAGAGCATGAGTGCTGAGCCTAGGGAGGGGAGTGGAGGGAGACTGCTGAGCTCTGTCCCTGGAACAGGACTCTGGGGCTCTGACCACACTCAGATCCTGATTGCAGTCTAGGCCCCCCATAGAACATCAGGGCCCCCCCACCTCAGCCTTGTGTCAGAGGGATGCACTTACAAGACAGAGCCTTACACACTCAAAAGCTCAGAAATCACCCAAAACCAGGCACAGGCTAGAGAAATGAGTAAGCAGAGAAAAAAGAGGAACACCATTGAGAAATACTTTGCCTGTGATCCCAAGAAGGATCAAAACACTCAATCTGAAGATGAGCAAGTACAAGCTCCTGCATCTAAAGACTCCAAGAAAAACAGAAATTGGGCTCAGGCTATGACAGAGCTCAAAAAAAAGACTTTGAAAATCAAGTGAGGGAGATAGAAGAAAAATTGGGAAAAGAAATGAGAGAGATGCAGGAAAAACATGAAAATGAAGTCAGCAGCTTAGTCAAGTAGATCAAAAAGATGCTGAAGAAAATAACATGCTAAAAACCAGCATAAGTCAAATGGATAAAACAGTTCAAAAAGTTATTGAGGAGAAGAATGCTTTAAAAAGCAAAATTGGGCAGATGGAAAAAGAGATAAGAAAGCTCTCTGAGGAAAACAAATCCTTCAGACAAAGAATGGAAGTGAGGGAGGTTGCTGATTTTATGAGAAATGAAGACACAATACTTCAAAATCAAAAGAATGAAAAATTAGAAGAAAATGTGAAACATCTCATTGAAAAAACAACTGATATGGAAAACAGATTTTAAAAAGATAATTTTAAAATTATTGGAATACCTGAAAGTCATGACCAGGAAAGGAGCCTTGACATCATTTTCAAAGAATTACTACAGGAAAATTGCCCTGATATCCTAGAAGCAGAAGGCAAAATAGAAATTGAGAGAATCCACTGGTCTCCCTCAGAAAGAGATCCAAAAAAAACAACCCCCAAGAATATTATAGCCAAGTTCCAGAACTCCCAAATCAAAGAGAAAATATTACAAGCAGCCAGAAGGACACAATTCAAATATCATGGAGCTGCAGTCAGGATCACACAGGACTTAGCAGCAACTACATTAAAAGCTTGTAAGGCTTGGAATATAATAGTCTGGAAGGCAAAAGAGCTTAGAATGCAACCAAGAATCAACTACCCAGCAAAACTGAATGTCCTCTTCCAGGGAAAAAAATGGACTTTCAATGAACCAGGGGAATTTCAAATGTTCCTGTTGGAATGGCCAGAGCTGAACAGAAGGTTTGATCTTCAAATACAAGACTCAGATGAAGCATAGAGAGTGGAGGAGAAGGGGAAAATATGAAGGACTCAATGATGATGAACTACATGTGTTCCTGTATAGAAAAATGATACTGATAATACTCATATGAACATTCTCATTTAATAGAGCAAGTAGAAGGAGCTTTTATAGATGAAGCACAGGAGAAAGCTGAATTTGAAGATATATTGTGGTGTAAAAATGGAGTCAATAGAAAAAAGGTAAATGTAATGGGAGAAAGAAAAAGAAGAGGAGAAATAGGATATTTCATATAATAAGATTTTTCTTTATTACAATGAGCTATTGCAATGATATGGAAGGGGGGAAGGTGAGGAGGAATGAGGGAATCTTCACTCTCATCAGAGGTGGCTAGGAGAGGAAACAGCATATATACTCAATGGGGTATAGACATCTGGAGTAAGGAGAGAAGGGGGACAGGGGGAAAGGGGTGGATGTGAGTGATAGAGGAGAGGATGGACCATGGGGGGAGACTGGTCAGATATAACACATTTTCTTTTTTACTTCTTGCAAGGGGGTGGGATTGAATGGCCTGTCTGGGGCCATAGGACGAGGTGGATGCTGGACCTAAGGGGTGCTATGGGGGCTCAGGGCCTCTTGGCCCCAGGGTCAGGAAGCAGAAGCAAAAGTGAAAGTAGAGAGAAAATATAGTATATGGTAGTGGAGAAGTATGAATGGAGGGAGTTGCAATCAGCAATGACAACAGTGGAAAAATATGGAAATAACTTTTGTGATAGACTTATCATAAAGAATGTGATCCACCCATGACAGAGCTGGTGGCATTGGAACACAGAATGAAGCACAATTTTATTATTATTATTTTTTGGGGGGGTTACAGGGCAAATGGGGCTGGGTGGCCTGCCTGGGGCTACACAGCTGGGTGATTCTTGAGTGTCTGAGGCCAGATTTGGACCCAGGTGCTCCTGGTCCAAGGGCCAGTGCTCTGTCTGCCACCTGGCCACCCATACTATTATTATTATTGTTACTATTTTATTTTATGTCTTTTTTTTTTTTGGTTCTTGTAGGGCAATGGGGTTGGGATGGCTTGCATGGAGTCCCACAGCTGTGTGATTGTTGGGTGTCTGGAGCCTGATTTGGGCTCAGGTGCTCCTGGCTCCAGGGCCAGTGCTCCATCCACTGTGCCACCTGGCCAGTCCTACAATTATTATTTTTTTTCTTTTCTTTTAATTTTAATTTTTTTCTCTCCCCTTTACTTTATCACCCATGTGGGTCTATATTTTTTGGGGTGAAGGGGGTTTTATGTTTACTCTTAAACAAGAATATTTTAGTAATGTATAAAACATTTGTATAAAATAAGAATAAATAATGAGAAAAAAATTTTTTAAATGTCTTATATCTGTATTTGATGAAAGACTGTCACTATAACATTTTAAGTATATGACTATGCTATATGTTTATTAAATACATCCAAATCTCCTAAATTCTAAAATGACCCTGTTTCAGTGGTATCATAATACTTTGAAGGAAGCCTTCAGGGACCACTTCAAATTTATTATCTTCATCACTTTTTCATTCCTTTTCTCAAGTATTTGACTACTCAACTCAAGGTAAGGCTTGGGATGAAGAAAGGGGGGGATAATTATACCAAGAATAAATGCTAATCAGGAAAGGATTATTATCTGAATAATACTACACCTCAAAACCCATGAAATTCTGGAAACTCCTCCCTCCACTGGCTTTTCTTCCACCTCAGAATAAAACTTTATCATGAACATTGGAACTATGTTGAAAGAACTTGATTAGTTATAGAAGGAACCAACTGGACTAGATCCTTCCCATGTGGTTGTACTGGTCAGAGGAAGACCCATGGATATATCACCTTGAAATTTCCTCAACTCAGTTTTTGCAATTTTTATGAAGAGAACAGACTGTCAAGTAATCCATGAAGTAGCAGCTAGCAGTTGCTAGACAAATGGGAGAACCAAATGCTTCAATTATAATTACTAGGCATGGACATAAGAAGCTAAGTAGATTAAGAACACCATATTGAGAGAAAGCAAAACCAGAAAAATGAAAGATCCATTGCAAGCCACTGTTTCTATGATCAGAGTTCTTAAACTAGAGCTCATGAACTTTGTTTTATATATATATATATATACATATATATATATACGTATATATGAATATATGTACATCAATATATGAAAATATGAGCAACTTTTAATATATACATATAACTGAAAAGAATTCCTTATATATTTTATTATTATGTATTTATATATTTGAAAAAGTTATCCACACATATTAGATAGGATATATTAGATATATTTCAATATAATTGGTTTCCTTTGTAATCCTATAGAATTTATTTTATGTACATCATTCTGACAGAGTCCATAAGCTTCCCAGACTGCCAATTGGGTCTGTGACACAGAGAAGGTTAAGACCTTTGATCTAGACTGAGGCTAAATGAAAAAGATGGCATAGAAACAAAGACTTGTGATAGAAAATAGCACACATTTCTAGAACCTTTCTAAATGTGTTACTGAAAGACTAAAATTAATCAGACTGCCTGAGGAAGACTAAATTAGTCTATGCTGGAAACTAGAGCAGATCAAAATCTTTGTGATTTCAGCCACTAAGGATAGGATAGGAGATTCAGTCTCAAATAAACAGATGAAAAGATGAAGAAATGAATGGATAAATAAATGAACAAATAATTAAATGGATAGATGAATGAATAAATGATAGATAAATGAACAAATAAATGATAGCATAAATAAAAATAGATAAATGAATGAATGAATAAAATAAATAAGCAAATAAATAAATGTGCCACTGATAGTTATAGGATTGTGATTGAACTTTTGTAGGGGAAAAAAGAAATTATCTCATTTCATGGAAGACTATGATGAGAACTTTGCTAAACAGAGACCCTTTTATGTGACTCTCTTCTCCATTCTTTAAAAATCTGTTTTCTGTTAATAGTTGGAAGCCTAATACTTGCAGTGGTTATGGGTACCTAGGTGAGACCTATACAAAATTATAATGTTCTATAAGTCAGGAATACTTGCTCTATTTTATGTCAGTGGCCCTTTATGAGACCACCAAAACAGTAGTTAATTATTATTGAGCATCTATGTTGTTCTTGGCATTGTTATTAATAACATAAACCACATTACTTGTGCCAGAACTTGAGCTTACAATCATTGGAAAGACATATAAGTACAAAAAACTAATCAGACAATTCATAATCCAATAAGTATACAATAAATTGTTAGGTACTATGGGAAATCAGTAATTTAGAGTGGAATTGTTTTTCCTTTAGGTATTTTTTGCAAGGCAATGGGGTTAAGTGACAAGATCACTAGAGTGGAATTCCTGAGGAAGGTCCTATGGACCAGGTAGAGCTTAAACAAGATCTTAAAGGATGTTTTTCAACATGAAAGTAAAATGTGATTGGAGCAGTGCGGATGGGAAGATAAATAAAACCGAATAAAGATGGAACAGTCAAGTTATAGTTCTTTTTAAATGCCAGCATAAAATTTTGGCCATGCTTTAATAGACAAATAGGCAGTGACAAAAGTGATAGTTGAGAAAATTAGGTCTAGCATAGTCTTCACAGTATTCCAAGCTCCCCCCACCCCACTTTTTAACAAGTTCTTTGAGAAAGGAGCAAAAAAAAAAATTGGGAAAAATGACTTTTATCTTTAAACAGCTGTATTTCTACCTTTGCCACACAGAAACCGCTTTTTTGTTTTTATTTCAAACTTACAACCAGGACCAGTCTTTTAAGGGAGCAGCCAAGATGATATTTAAGGGGTCATACCCTAAATACATTGCATCCAGGTGGGCAGCATAGTACAATGAAAAAAGTACAGAACCTGGAGCCACAGGACCTGAATTCAAATCCCAACTCTGACACTTACTACCTGTATGACCATGAGCAAATCTCTTTGTTTCCTGGTCTGTAAGGTGAGAGGGTTGAACTAGATGGTCTTAGAGATCTAAATCTCTGATCCTGAAGTTCCTGGAATTTATTTAACAGAGACAATAACACAATTAGTGACAAAATTTAAAAGGCATCTTAACTGAGAGAAGACATTTAAATTCCCTCTGTGGTACAAATGCTTGTATCAGAATCTTTCAGGCAGCAGATTTTTGATAAAGTTAGGGTTGGGATCAATCAGAAGAGCACTGAGTACCTCAACTCAATTCATGCATACATACAAGAAAACAGGTATGCACTGATCATGACTACATTTCACCAAACTGTTTCAGAAACCATCAACTCATCAAATTTCAGGCAAGAGAGTAGCTTGGCAACCACCACTCAGACTCAGAGAAACACTGAGGAACCTAGTGCTGGTCACAAGAATCTCAATTTAGCCCCCATTGGGCAATTCAAAATTTTGTATTTCAGAGATTTATGGGTTTTTTTTTGTTTTGTTTTGTTTTTTAGGGGTTTTTTTGCAAGGCAAACGGGGTTGCCCAAGGCCGCACAGCTAGGTAATAAGTATCTGAGACCGCATTTGAACCTAGGTACTCCTGACTCCAGGGCAGGTGCTTTATCCACTACGCCACCTAGCCGCCCCAGAGATTTATGTTTTGTGGAAATAATTATATCAATAGAATATAATCTTGAGTGCATTTAGACTTTTTTATTTTATTTTATTTTTATTTTACTCTTTGTATATCCAGCCTCTGGCACAGTGTAGGAATTGTTTTGAACTGAATTAAATCTCTTAGCATTAATGTAATAAAAATTGTAAAAAGCATGTACTCTCCACTAGGGGGAGACATATGAACACAGAATATTAAGATCACTGGCCATAGGGCCTTTCAGTCACTAGGCAAAATTACGTCTTTTAAAGTCAATATTTTTTATTTAGTTATTCAGTTCCTATACATAGATAGTATCTTGAGTTAGAAAATTCTGCACCTCCAGGTACTAGGGATTTATTAAATATAACCCCAAATCCTTGCTAAACCAAACAAGCTCTTCTTCTATGAGGCAGGCTCTCACTAGCATTTGAGTTTCTGGACAACAGGAACCATATTTTTGCCTTTATAGCTTCAGTGCTTAACACAGTGGATAGAACATATTAAGCATTTAAATTGTTGTTTACTGATTTTCTGATCTAGGTACACCAGGGTGATCAAATCCAAGGATGATCAGAGGTAATAAAACCCAATGGCCTGATAGAGGGAGAAGAAAAGGATGTAACACTAGTTCACTAAAATATTAAAACCATCATCCAGGTATAGAGCAATGAATTTACCTTCAGCATCCCAGGCCTGGCAAGTCAGAATTCCATTCCATTCATCAAAAGAGAACTCAAGCTAAAGAGGGTGGATGAATCTGTATAATTCCATCAACATAGCCTAATAGATAGAAGTCTGGCCTTGAAATCCTTGACCTAGGTTCATAGCCTGCTTTTAATCCTCCACTTAATACCCATCTGACCTTGGACAAGTCACTTGACCTCTCTTGGCCTTACAAAATGAGAGGGTTGAATTAGATGGGCTCTAAGACCCCTTCCAGTCCTAGAATTAAGATGATCCATCCAGCTATGTGATGGGAAGGTCTCATTTAATCTCTCATTGCCATAGTCAACTCTCTGAGCTTGTAAATTATAGAGAACTTGCTCATTTCATAGGTAGAGGGAATTTCCTTATATAGGAATTCCATTTATAAATGAAATCATAAGTCCGGTCCTCTCCCTATCTTAATGTCCCGAGGACACATCTACAGTGTCATCTTTATATGTAAAAGGACAGCAATAATGTGGTATGTTCTATAAGCCAAAAAAGACAAAATATATTTTTATTAATACATACCCTAAAAAAGTTCCCTAACAGATATTAACAGTCACAAAATCAAACTTCACGCCTAAAAACAAACATATTCGTTTTCTTTGTTCAGTCATTTTCCACTCATGTCTAACTCCTTGAGACATAATATGGGGTTTTCTTGCCAAAGATTGTTGTTCAGTTATTTCAGGAATGTCCAAATTTTTGTGACCCTACATGGGGTTTTTCTTGACAAAGATACTGAAGTGATTTACCATTTCCTTCTCATTTGACATATAAGGAAACTGAGGCAAGTAGCATTCAGTGACTTGTCTAGGGTCACACTCATGGTAAGTACCTTCTTTACTTCATGCCCTGTACTCTATCTACTCTGGTTCATTGTCAGCTAACTCAAGTTCTCAAATTCCGATGAATTTTTCTCAAGTCTAAAAACAACTCCTAAATCCTGTTCACATGTATCCTACTCATTGAATTATGACCCAAAGGGCTGACCTCTTCTCAAAGCAAAAGACTGTTTCCTCTGATTGGCTTGGTATTGTGATGTCATTACTGTAGCTCTTCTCCATTACCTTCTCCAGTGACCTTTTTTTAAAGTTTATTGAAGACAATGTTAAGTGACTTGCCCAAGGTCACACAGCTAGGCAATTATGAAGTGTCTGAGAATTGGATTTGACTCCTGACTCCAGTGATGGTATACTATCCACTCTGCCACTTAGCTGCCCCACCAGTGACTTTTTTTTTTTGTGGTATTATCTAATAGGTCTGGAGGAAGCAAAGTAGTCAAATAGAATGAATACAAGACTTGGAGACAGAAGACCCGAGTTCTAGTTTCAACTCCAACACTTACTAGCCATGAACAAGGTCTTAACCTCTCTGAGCCCAGGACTTTTTTTTGCAAGGCAGTGAAGTCAAGTGACTTGTCCAAGGTCACATAGCTAGGTAATTATTGTCTGAAGCCAGATTTGAACTCAAGTCCTCCTGACTCCAGGGTCAGTGCTCTATCCACTGCTCCACCTAGCTGCCCCAGCTCCCAGGACTTATTAACTTTGTGTCATGAATCCATCAACACCTCTCCCTACAGCCTGGGGAAGCTTAGGGACCCTTTCTCAGTATAATATTTGTAAATAATGAGGAAATATTAAGTTTCTGGTAGAGTAGTAAAAAATAGAGAAGTAATTTTTTTCCTCATTCAAGTTCATAGGCCACCTGAAATTTATCCCAGGACCTTTTGTTAAGAGGAGGGGACTGTAGGGTACCAAGTGAAGAGAATCTCTGGGATTCAATGATCTCAGAATTCCCTTTTAGCTCTTATTCTAGGATTCTTCTACCTGGGTAAGTAACTTTTTAAATTGACTTTTACCTTTAAAAAAATGGTTTCCATGTCTCTATCCTGTGGTTGTTGTGTGCTTATGATGTTATTAATGTAGTATGGGAAATTTCCAATAAGAAAGCTGTATCCACCTTTGCAAAACAGTAAATCCTCTTTAACGAGATGCTAATAAGTTAAGGGGTTGACACATAGTCTTGTGGCCAGCATATTCAGAGGCAGTTGATCTCTGTCCCTTCATGATAACTCTACCATACACCAACAAATGGAGGTGAGGTCACAACCACATAGTTGTGCTAGTTCCCCAATTTTTCTTCGGGTAGCCTTGCTTTTTATTAATTTACTCTATATTCTTTCAGCCTCCTTGTTGTCTATTCTATCTCTGACAGTAGGGGGAAAATGAAAACACTCTTTTCCCCCATTTCTAATTGTGATATGACTCCTGATAACTTGTCTGAAATTCCTATGGAATATAGTTCTATAAGATAAAGTTTGCTGACTGCTCCACACACTGGAGTAGTTTAACTCATCTGCTTAATACTGAGCCCAGGATCTTTTTGAGTTTGTTTTCCTCTTGAGAAGTGAGTTGTAAACTCTATTTGAATTGCTTTAATGCATTGGAAGGGCTACTTAATGGAGGGATTACATAGTACAAGGCCTCAGAGGAAATTTAAGTCTGGACTTCTAGAGAGATAACCTATTTGTGAAATGACTGGAGACATTTCGTATGCCCTACAGGTGAATAGATCTAGTATCTCTATTTGGATTGCCCCACAGTAAAGTAAATCATGAAGCGTCCAGTCAACCCTGAGTCTCTAATTCTTGTGAGGAGAGTCCCACAGATTCTGGGAGCTCAGAGGGACTAGACTTTCCCTTTGATAAGGAAATCTTTTTTTTTAGCAAGGCACTGGAGTTAAGTGACTTGCCCAAGGTCACACATCTAAGTA
Source organism: Macrotis lagotis (assembly GCF_037893015.1). Classification (NCBI taxonomy): domain Eukaryota; kingdom Metazoa; phylum Chordata; class Mammalia; order Peramelemorphia; family Peramelidae; genus Macrotis; species Macrotis lagotis. The sequence continues at coordinate 57,954,315 of NC_133660.1, read as the reverse complement.
AGTAATAAAAGTCTGAGGCCAGATTTGAAGTCAGGTCCACCTGACTGCTCTATCCACTGTGCCACCCAACTGTCCCCTGATACAGGAATCTTGATTTGATTCCTTTTTCTTGTCTTTCTTGCTTTTTAGGTTGGGAAAGGTTTTTGCAAATAAAACTGAGGTGAATCTGTGAGAATCTTGCAAAATGATATTTGGAAGTTTGTAAGATTGTTTGTAAACTGTGCCCCCATAGACTTTTTCTGAGACCTTGCAAAAGGACATGGCATAGGAAAAAGACAATGTTTGAACCTCCTCAAATCACAAGAGTCCTCCAAAATGCAGCAGGAGCCACTGACCTCAGGTGAATCATTGTTTTTTCAAGCTTTGAAAGATCCTTGAGCTAAAAACTTCATGATGAAGGTGCAGATGGTTGAAGACATGCTTTCTTTAAAAGAAAAAGAAAAAAAATAACTTATAATCTCTCATGGTGATCCTAAGCAAACAACAGAATGCCATCATCTTAAGGATTCACAATCCACAATATTCACACTAACTTCTACTCATTGAAATGGATATTAGTACATAAGTAACTAGACAAGCAAAAGTTATCTCAGGGGGACTGGTGGGACTTGTAAGGAAATACAAATACAAATAAAAGAGACTAATTATTGACTAAAGCAAAAGAGGAAAATTTTTTTTCTCCAGTAAGGCTTTGAAAATTAGGATATGCAAGAACAAGAATTCTAGATGGAGAATCTTCTCTCTGTTAGTCTTTACATATCTAAAGGAACTTCAGATGAAACTCTCAATAGGCACTGTGCTAGATGGTGGTTACAACTTCTCCATTCAGAGTTCTGAAATATTATTGCTCAGTAATTTTCACTGGTATGCTTCCCCTTGACAATTAGTCAGTCAGACTTATTCACTTTTAAGAAAGCTATTTTACTAAGAAGCAATAGTGAGAACAATAATTACAAAAACATTTCCTCCAAATAGGTAGGCATAGACAAGTTCCTAGGAACAGTAGTAGTGAGACTCTGTGGAGAATAAAGGTGGCAGTGTTACCTCCTAGCTCTTAGTGGAAGCTCTTTTCCACTTTTGTGAGTTCCCCTTAGATGTGGCTCTTTTCTGGGCTCTGAGGGTCAGTGCCCATGTCAAAACCCAAAGATGCTGATTCTTTCTGTCCCAAATGCTCATGTCTGCTGAAGTTGCTTCTCCTTATGTCTCAAATTTGCACCAAATAAGTCTCAACTCCTGATTCAGATCTTGCTATCAGCTACTGTTGCTCTCTTGGATACAGCTATCATGGTTGATGGACCTCTAGAATTTCCAGTGTTTTGTAATTCACAAGTTCATAATCTGGTCAATTATGTCTTTGGATGTTGTGAATTTGCCCATGATCGGGACATGAGAAACGCAATAGACAGAGGTGGCCATGTGCTTGAGAGCCTCCACGGCTAGGTGGGAGACAAGATAGCTGCCATTCTCTCTTCAACTCAGCCCTAAAACCTTCAAGATAGAAGATGGAAAAAAGATACGGTGTCTCCTTTTCTCAAGTTGCCTTTGATTGATGTCTTTGCCCCAAGATGCTGTCTGTCCTACTGCTTCACTCTAACAACAAAGTATTAAATACGTATTATGGAAAGAATTAAATACTAACTTCCCACCCCATCCCTACCATCCAGGAGAAACTCCATCTAAACCTGAAACCTTCACCATTAAATCATTCCACTTCTTTTTCAAAGCCCAATTCAGAACCAAATGTTCTTTTTTTTTATTCAGAGCTGGAGACTTCATCTTCTCAACCAATCACAATCCTCCCTTTGTGGCATCATCTGCCTCTTGCCCAATGACCAAAAGCCCCTTGAGGACTTGTTCTCACATTGCAATAAAGTTCTAAGAAAATTCCTTAATACTTTCCTTATTCTATTGATGAATTGATTAGGGGATTAATTGATTAGGGTGGGGATACATTTACACTGAAAACTGTCAGAACAAGCATCCCAGGGTGATTATCAGCAGCTTCTTTATATGATTTATGTAACACAAGGCACTAAATTGGTTTTGGAGATAGAATAAGAACTCAAAAGTTTCCTAGTGCTCTTTCCTTTACAACAGTGATTCTCAACTTTCTTACATTTAAGAAATTCCCATTTTTAAAAAGGGAATATTTTATTAATTATTAATGGAATTTCTGATTTGAAATTGAGTATTACAAATGAAGCCATAATCTAGATAATTAAGTTTTGTTTATAAAAGGATAGACACTCTCATATCTATCTCCTACCTACCCTTAGGACCATCACTCCAGTTCAGGTTTTCATCTCCTCTTGCCTGGACATAGCAGTATTCTCCTAAGTGGCCACTCTATCTCTCCTCTCTCCCTTTATCATTACTATGGCAGCCGAATTGATATTTTTTTAAATAATGCAGATCTGACTATGTAAACACAAGTTTTAGTAGTCCCCAATGCCTCTGTAGTAAAACCCTTCACAATCTAATTTATACCCTTTTTAAATTAACTAAAGAAAAAAATTTCCATTAATCAAAATCCACTTTTTCCTCTCTCCCACACAACTGAAAAATAAGGCCTTATTATTTTATTACAATTATAATCTTATTATAATTATAATAATAATTATATTATTATTATTATGAAAAAGTTTCACAAGCCAGTGACCTTACCATACATAAAACTAATTACATTATAGGTATCTGTTGATTATGGAAATTTGTGATGATCATGATTGATCAATCAGCAGGGATTTGTTAAAAGCTTACTATGTGCAAAGCACGGGGATACAAAAGGAAAGCAAAAATGGTCCTTCCCCTCAAGAAAGGAAATCTGCACATAAATCAGCATATACAAGATTCCCTGAGAGTAGAAGGAAGGCAATCTTGGAAGGACCTCTTGCAATCATTGTGGGCTGAGTCCCTAGCCTAAACAACAAGAACTACTGTGCTAATATGCTAGGGACACAAAGAGCATGAAAAAATAAGACATTTCTCTTGAAACCTGGAAAACTGGATAGTTTATTTTCTTATTTCATTTAAGATTTCTCATAATATACAGTGGAAAACATGGGAAATTATTGTCACAGTCAATAAATTAACTTTTAAATGAACAACTGTATAATCTTTGTGAGTGTGAATATGCATGAAGAATTTTGATCTGGATCTGGAGTATCATCACTCTAGAGAACTCTCCACACGTAAATTTAATCCACAGATGAACTGGGACACTGAGAAGCTGACATCCTAAAATTCTGAACTTGGCCAAAAACTTGAAGAGATTAAAAAGATTTGAGTACCCTCTTAGTCCTTACTGCCGACTCTAGGGATGTCTTCTGGTTGCTTTGATCATAACCTTGGGAGGATACCCTTTCCTGTTTAAACTTAAAATCTCTATTCTCACCTCCAGAATTGGATAATTTTCTTTATCCTGAGCTACCTTTAACTCACATACCCCAATAACTTCCAAACTACCCTTGATTCACTCTGAACTACTCTGATCCTTCTATCTGCTGGGGGCATTCTATGATGAATTATGGTACTTAATTAGGAAATGCTTGTTCTGCAGTGTGAACCCTTTAACCCAGCAATACAACTTCCAGGACAAACACAAAAGAAAAGGGCCCATATGCACAGAAATATTTATAGCAGATCTTTGTGTGGTTGCAAAGAATGGGAAACTGAAAGGATTTTCATTATTTGGGAAGTAGCTGAATAAGTTATGGTATATAAATGAGGTGTAATACTATTGCGCTCTAAGAAATAATGAAAAGAATGATTTGAGAAAAACCTGGGAAGTTTTAAATGAACTGATGCAAAGCATAGTGAGCAAAACCAGGAGACCATCTATGCACTGATAGCAATTTTGTAAAAATGATCAAATTTGAAAGACTTAGTAACTATTCAAATAGTGGCCCAACATAATTTCAAAGGACTAATGTTGAAATATGCTACCCATCTCCAGATAGACAACAAATAAACTGAGTACAGATTGAAGAAGCTTTTTCTTTGTTTTTCTCATTTTTTTTAAAAAACATAGTTAATGCAGAAATATGTTTTGCATGTCTTCATATGTATAATAGGATCATTTCTTGCCTCCTCAATGCATAAAGAAGAGAGTGAATGAAGAAAAATTGGAATTGGAAATAAAATAAACTGTAAAAATGTAATAAAAATGCAATATGACAATAGATAATGAGCTGTGAGTTTTTTTAAAGGGGGAAATGCTAGCTTTATTAATCTCTCCCTTTCTTATTTAATTGTAGATTTCTAATCTTAATCCACTTCTTCCTAATTATAAAACTGATCCTTTATGCTGATATGCTCTCTCAGAAAGAGTATATATGGATATTTATACATGTTTATATGCATATTTTAAAATTGCATAAATATATAAATGTGTATGTATTAACATATATATGAATGAACATACATACATATATATGAATAATAATCATTTTATTCAATTCAAACAAGGTTTATTAGGTTCCTATTATATTTAGGACACTGTGTTAGACACAAAAGATACAAAAATGAAAACCACCACGACTCTGAAGCTTCTGGTTTAGTAGAAGGAAGCCTGGTCTATTGAAAAAGACACTGAACTCTGGGAGAGAGAAATTTGAATTCTGCTTCTCTAACTTGCTGTAGGACTCTCTGAGCCTCAATTACATCCTCTGTAGAACAGGGATACAAGGACTGTAGCATCCACCTTACAGGATAGCTAGAGTATCAATCAGTTCTTCCCTGGAAACTCCATTTTAAGAAACATACCTGGACTGGCCATAATCCCTCTTTTATTTCTCTTGGGTCTTGATTCCAGACCTCCCTAGCTGCTTCCAAGAAAAGTTAAAACTTCCTTTGCATTCTTATTTTCTAAATTCAATAATGACTGCTCTATCCTAGCCTTGGGTATAAAGTCTGCTCTTGACTCTGAAATTCTTTCTCCACCATACTCTTGCCTTTTCTTCCCATTTCGCACTCCTCCACTCCTTCACTTCTAGCAAGAGCTCTCGAGTAATTAGGACTAGGTCAGTCATTGAAGAGGGAAGGTCATCCACTGCCTCCTGGGTCATATGCAGTTGTCTTGACTTTTGTCGTCTTGCCTCTGCACTTCGATGACTCAAGAAGAGAGTGAAGTTTGTTAGGGTTCATTGCAGAGAGGGTCCATGAAAAAGTTCATCATTGCAGGTTATCTCCCAATTAAGGAAGTTTTTATTTTAACACTGAAACTCAGTGGGCTGGGCTGGGAGGAACCCAATCACTGAGTGATTAGAGCTGGCTTCTTATATAGGGTAGAGTAAACAAAATGTCCTCAATAAAATGTTTAAGACTATTAAGGTGAACTCTGGATGTGAGAGAGGGTCCCAGGCAGGCCAGAGACACGTGCTGCCTACAAGGAGAGTCAGAAGAAGCAGAACATGTGATAAAGTCATAAACTTGTTTGTTAAGTTGGACTTTGGATGTCAAAGGGGACCCCAGGCAGGCCGGGGGCAAATGGTGCTGATAAGGGAGTGGTTAGAAAAAATAGAACTTATAATTAAGTCATAATGTAATAGGGCAAAGGGGCCTCAGACAGACCAGTGACCTCAAGTAATAAAGTAAATGTAAAAGGGCAATAGGGATATTAAGCAGGTCTGGGACTTCAAGAAGGCCAGGGGTAGATGGCATTGATAAGGGGAGTAGTTAGAAGAAGAACTTGTCATATTTTTCTAACTAGAGTTCTGAGTTCAAAAGGAGATTTAGAACAGAGAGGGTTGGGGTCTCTCAATTTTGGCTCACTTAAATCCAGTTTACCAGTAAGGTAAGATATCACCCATGATGTCATACAGTCTTTTCAAAAACAAAGGATTAATAACAATTGCTCTACTTTTATGTGAAATCTTTCTCCAAACTAGAATGTAAGGTCTGTGAGGGCAGGGCATGTCATTTTTTTTTTGCTTGTGTTTGGCATAAACAATAAATGCTTATTGACTTGTAGACAGGGTTATTTTGAGAATTTGATGAGAGAAGGTACGCCAAGGATCTCATAATCCTTGATTGCATATTAATCAATTATTGTCAAAAAGGAATGTGACACACACAAGTATAATATAAGGTGTGGAAAAACTGGAGCAGAAGAAAAATCCAGACTAGGAGCTTCAGCAGATTTACAGAGGGTAAGAACACTTTCATTATAGAAATGTAAACTATTCCTCTAACCACAGACAGCTGTTCCCACTGTCTGCTTTGTGGCAAGTGATTTATGATGAAAAGACAAAGAAGAGTTAGAACAAGTCTGTGCCGCTAAAATAACAGTACAGTATGATTATTGTTTCATAGAAGGGAAAGTCAGTATCACTGGGTCCTATTCTCTTGCTGAAAGGGAGAAAGAAGGCTTACATAAAGCTTGGGCTTACATACCAGCAGCCAATACCCTCTCTGTTCTCAGGGCATCACATGGAACTAGAGAAAATATGGAAGAAACCCTAGTAAGGAGAGTGGGTAGTCCATCTGAAGTGAGATGAAGTTTGAGGGTTTGCAGAGCCCTGTACTAGACTTCCATCCATCAGTCTGACCCTGGGTTAGGAGTTGGGGACACAGTTCTAAGGGGTGAGACAAATATCCATAGTATATGCCATGTAAATGTCAGGCGAATAAATACAGAGTAATTATACAAAGAAAGTTTGGAAAAGAGGAGGACTACTAGCACTGGGAGGATCAGGTAAGATTTCATGCAGAAGGTGATAGTTCAGGAAAAGAAGGAAATAAAGAAGAGGGAAGGGAAAGGAAATAAGCATTTATTAAATGGCTACTATGAGCCTACTCCTGGAAAAGGAAGTGGAAAACCACGGCAATATCTTTGCCAAGAAAAGCTCATGGATGGTACTGGTGTGCTATTATTGACAAAGAGTCAGACAGGACTAAACACCTGAGGAACAACAATGTACCAAACACTTTACAAATATTATCTAATTTCTATTATCTAATCTCACTACAATCCTGGGAAATAGATTTTTACAGTTGAGAAAACTGAGGCAGCAGTGAAGTGACTTGCTTAGGGTCATTCAGGTAAGAAGTGTTTAAATTTGGATTTGAACTCAGGTCTCCTTGACTCCAAGTTCAGAACTCTGTCTATTGCACCAACTAAATGAATTCTATTAGGTGGAGTTTAGGAGAAAAGATATTCTACTCATAGAAATCAGGAAAGATGGAGCGCCTTGGTGGAATGATTATGGCAGCAGTCAGATTACCAACCATAGGCCCTTCCCAGTGCTCACCAATTTCTAGATGGATCAGTGTCTACTAACAAATGGCATAGTCTAACCATTACCATGTCTGGCTAGTTCCAAGGTTGCATCCATTTATCATTACCTCCCTAGGTCATCTCAGCTTGGAAATCCAAAGTCACTGACAGTTACTTATTGATCAGTGAACCTTTTTTCACATACTATACATATATCTATATATCTATATCTCTATATCTCTATCTCTATCTCTATATCTATATCTATATTTATATCTATATCTATATATATCTATATCTATCTACATATATATCTTCTTTAATCCCCTTCTTTCCTACTCTCTAGCAATACTTGGACTATTTCTTCGGAAAATCTCTCACTATACCTTCCTTTCTTCCTTTCTTCCTTCCTCTCTCTGCCCCGGGCCCTCTCCTCTTCATCACACTCTTTGCACTCTCCCTTCCAACCCTTAGCCCAGAGCAGGCCATTCAGTAGGGTTGATTTCACTTGACTTTATCTCCATATTTTCCCCCTTCCCTTCAAGTACCAAACAACCAGTTTACAAACTTTTGAACATAATTCATTTGTAAACTAGGTGTATGGCTTTTATCATAAAGAACAAAGTCTAGAACTTGCCACTAGATGGCGACATTTCTAAATTGCTATTTTCTCAAGTCTCTAATAACTATAAAGGCTACAGGGGGGAAAAACACTGAGCATCTGTGTATGCATGTGTAACTGTGAACATTCAACTTAATTTTACAAGTGAAAACTGATTGGAACTCATGGTTTAAAGATTGTTTTTTAAAATAATGTTAATGATGTCTTTTTACAGTACCTAAATTTCCTCCTATATGTTTTTCCATAGTGCAGTGCCAGAACATAAGAAGAATCATCTTCCTGAGTTCACATCTGGTCTCAGACACTACTTTGTGACCATGGACAAGTCACTTGAACCTCTTTACCTCAGTTTTCTCATCTGTAAAATGAGCAGGAGAAAGAAATTGGCAAGCCATTCTAGTACCTTTGCCAAGAAAATTCCAAACAGGATCACAGGAAGTGGGACATGATAGAAATGATGGAACAAAAATGTTTCCTCTTTTCCGGGGATTATCTCATGCAACAAAGAATTTTTTTTTGTTTTATAAATATTTTATTTGTTTTTCAATTACATACAATGAGAGTTGGGGACACAATTTTAAAGAAAAAAGAAGAGAAAAAACAAGCAAAACCAATAAATACATCAAAAGATCCAAAAATATATGAACCATTTCATAATTATGGACCTAACTCTGCAAAGGAATAGGAGTGTAGGTATCTTGAATATTTCTTCTTTCAGGTCATACTTATTGTTAGTAATTTGTCAACATTCATTTTTGAATGCTGGTTTTTCCCATTACATTGTTGTGATCATATTGTATTTTATTTTCTTGATTCTGCTTCCTTTATTTTGTTTCATCATGCTTCTCTGTATTCATCATATTTGTCATTTCTTTTGTGCAGTAATATTCTTTTAATTCATTTGCCACAAATTGTTCAGCCCTTCTCCAATCAATGTGTATCTGCTCTGTTTCCAGGTGTTTACTATCATAAATGTGCTGCCATATATATTTTGGGATATGTGGAATCTTTTGATGAATCATTTTGTAATGGAGGAGATCCTGTCTATGATTTGATGAATAAGATCTATTAGATATAATAATGCAAATAGGTTAGAGATGGTCATTATGGAGCACTGTGGCTCAAATGAAATATAGCTTTAAACTTGAACTGCCTCAAAAGCTCTCTCTCACTGTCTGCATGTCCATCTAATTTAATTCTGTCTTATTTTATAGTAACAAATGACTGTTGGTAAAAAGGCTTAATGTAATTATATTGTGTTTAACAGAGGAATGGTTTTTGGTCTCTGCAACAGTCTAAAATATAAAATACCAGTGGTTTCCCATTCTACAGAGAATTTCAACCTACAAGAAAATAAAAAATGAAAGCATTTTATGACTCCAATTTTTCTGGAATCATTTTTGTCCCAGATGAGAAAAGTAGGATGCTTTGAAAATGCGCATCGTGAAAGATAACCCTTCTAGTTTATTTCCACAAAGAGCTGGCACCATCTTATGAGTTTACTGCAAAACAGGAAAACAATGGAACTTCAAAACAAATTACAGAGAAAGCCACATATGCATATTTCTTCAAAAGAATAATAACATTGGAATTTGGTCCCATAGGAATTAATGCCTTACATTAATGAATTAAGTTCACATTAATCAAATATGTATTAATTGACTACTGCATGCAAAGCCCTATGTTAAATGTTGGGGTAGAAAATAAAAGATATAGGGGAAAGGGAAGGGAGCAAGCATTTATATAATGCCTACTATGTGCCAGGCACTTTTTACAAATATTATCTTATTTGATCCTCAAAACAACTGTGCAAGATAGGTGCAATTACAGCCAAGATTAGAAGGAGCAAAATAAGCTAGGAAACAATTTTCACAGCCAATTTCTGATAAAGGATTCATTTCTAAAATGAGTCAAATTTATAAGAATACAAGTCATTCTCTAATTGATAAATATTCAAAGTTTATGAACAGGCAGTTTTCAGATAAAGAAATATACCTAGGGGTGACTAGGTGGAACAGTGGATAGAGCACCAGTCCTGGAGTCAGGAGTACTTGAGTTCAAATTTGGACTCAAGACACTTAATAATTACCTAGCTGTGTGGCCTTGGGCAAGCCACTTAACCCTGCTGCCTTGCAAAAAAAAACAACCCTAAAAAAAAAAAGAAATATACATAAATTCATGTGAAAATTTGCTCCAAATCATTATTGATTAGAGAACTGCAAATTAAAACAACTTTGAGGGGCCATCACACACCTATCAGATTGGCTAAAATGACAGAAAAGGAAACTGATAAATGTTGGAGGAGATATGGGAAAACTGATACATTAATGCATTGTTGCTGGGGTTGTGAACTGGTTCAATCATTCTGGAGAGCAATTTGAAACTCTACCCAAAGGGCAATAAGCCTGTGACCAGCAATATCACTACTAGGTCAATATCCTAAAAGGACCATAAAAAAGGGGGGAAAGGCCCATGTGTACAAAAATATTTAAGGCAACCTTTTTTGTAATGGTAAGTGATTTTGTAGTGGTAAGGAAATAAAAGGGATGCCCATCTTGGGGTTTGTCTAAACAAAAAGTGATATATGAGAGAGTACGATTGTTCTGTAAGAAATCATGGGTAGGTGGACTTTGGAAAAGCCTGGAAAGACTTCCATGAACTGATGCTAAATGAAGTGAGAAGAACTAGGAGAACCTTGTATGATCAATTAGGATCACTCTCATAGTTCAATGATCAAGAACTATCTTGAGAAATCTGTTACGGAAAATGGTATACACAACCAGAAGGAAAAAACTATGAAGTCTGAATGCAGAGCAAGGCATTCTTCTGAATGTAGAACAAAGCATTCTATGTTCACCTTTTTAAACTTTTTTGTTTTTTTCTTTCTAGTGTGTTTTCCCTCCTTAGTTCTAATTCTTTTTTCACAACATTACCACTATGGAAATAAGCATACTAGAGATTTACACAGATATTGTAAAAAGAAGTACAAATTGCCATATGTATAAAGTCTGGCTTTTGGCATCATTCAGAAGGGGAAAAAAGATAAACTATTTTTTCCAAGGATATTTTTTCAAATATTTATTTTTGTACTAAGAAAGCTAAATACATTGCTTATGCAAACAGAATATCCAGGGTGTGTACAAACCTATGGGGTCCCTTTGTAGAGATATTATGTTCCTGTAGCATGTAGTTATGTTACTGACTAGCACTATCTGTAGGTTGTGCTACTCATCAGGTAATGGGGATCATTCATGCACCAATACCTCTATTGCAGTAGGTAACTAAAGATACACACAAGTTCTTTGCTGTGGTCTAGCTTGTCACTCACTTGTAACTTGTCTGAACCTCAGTTTTCTCATCTATAAAATGGAGATAGCAATACATCAAATCCCCCTTGGGATTTTTGTGAAGATCAAAGAGACAATCTGGAATAGGGAAGATGGTACTGGACTTTGACTTCATTGGACCAGGGAACTCCTAGAATGAAAGATTTTTTTTCTGCAAAAATGTAGTTCGTTATCTTCTATGAAAAGATAGTCTCCAAAAATTGCCCAAAGCACTTGAAAGTGATGTGCCCAAGGTCACACAGTTAGAATGTATTAGAAAGAGGACTTGAACCCAGTCTTCTTGGCTCTCTTCACAACACTGTCCTTTGAAACTAATAAGTCCTATATAATCATTAACCCCAGCTAGAGTTAAGATTGCAATCTATTGGGCAGCTAGGTGGCGCAGTGGATAGAGCACTGGCCCTGGAGTCAGGAGTACCTGAGTTCAAATCCAGCCTCAGACACTTAATTACCTAGCTGTGCGGCCTTGGGCAAGCCACTTAACCCCATTGCCTTGCCAAAAAGAAAAAAACCCTCAAAAAAAAAGATTGCAATCTATGGTAAGAAAAATCAAGGTTGTACTTTTCTGATCCTGGCTACAGATAACATTTGATCTATCTCTTGCAGGAAAGAGGGGGAAATGGCAGCTACTCCTGTGCGGCATATATAACAGATATTCAGTGCTTTTTGACCCCTGGATATCTTTCTTAAGGGTCGATAACCAACAACGATCCCAGAATGAATGTACCCAGTCTTGAAAGGCAAGGTTAGGAGTATGAGAGACTGGAGGATCTGGGTTCTTTGGGCAAAGTTAAATGGCAGGAGAGAAAGTTGTACTAGAGAGAATACCACAAACAGACAAAGGAGCTCAATTCCTCAGTTGGGCTCCTCAGAAGACAAAAAAAATCAGAAAGAGTTGTTTGAATAGTGCAGACCCAAAGTGAAATGTAAAATCCCTCCTAAGCAATTGCTTTATATTTGCTAAGCACTAAATCTCCGGGCAGCTAGGTGGTGCAGTGGATAGAGCACCGGCCCTGGAGTCAGGAGGACCTGAGTTCAAATCGGGCCTCAGACACTTAATAATTACCTAGCTGTGTGGCCTTGGACAAACCACTTAACCTTATTTGCCTTGCAAAAACCTAAAAAAAAATTCATTTTACACATTAGACATTGAAAAACCAAGAATATTAAGTAAACCTTCCCAAGATCAAACTACTAAGTACCAAAGGTAAAATTTGGTCCCAGAGACTCAACTCTAAAGCTTTCCCTTGGCTGCTTCAAACAAGTTCTCCTATTTCAACTATTTAAAGGAAGAAATAGATGATATAAAATAAGTTCATCTATAAATTAGTTCTTGTTGCACAACTAAAATTTATTCAACATGTCACTTCTCCTGAAAGTGATGGAATTTTGCTAGAGTTTAATACATAGATGATTTTTCACACTGTTTTACATAATGAATGATCAACCTTTGGTCTCTCAAATAGAAGGAATAGAGTATTCTTTTATTTATTTGTTTGTTTGTTTATTTGTTTATTTGTTTATTAAATTTTACAATTTCCCCCCAACCTTGCTTCCCTCCCCCCACAGAAAGCAGTCTGATAGTCTTTACATTGTTTCCATGCTATACATTGACCAAAATTGAATGTGTTGAGAGAGAAATCATAAGCTTAAGGAAAAAGCAAAATATAAGAGATAGCAAAATTACATAATATATGATACCTTTTTTTTAAAATTGAAACTAATAGTCTTGGTCTTTGTTTAAACTCCACAGTTCTTTCTTTGGATACAGATGGTATTCTCCATCTCAGAAACTCTAAAATTGTCCGTGATTATTGCACTGATGAAATGAGTGAATCCATTAAGGTTGATCATCATTCAACCCTATGTTGCCATTTTGGTGTACAATGTTCTTCTGACTTTGCTCATCTCACTCAGCATCAGTTCATGCAAATTCCTCCTAGGCTTCCCTGAATTCCCATCCCTCCTGGTTTCTAATAGAACAATAGTGTTCCATGACATACATATACCACAGTTTGCTAAGCCATTCCCCAATTGAAGGACATTTACTTGATTTCCAATTCTTTGCTACCACAAACAGAGCTGCTATGAATATTTTTATACAAGTGATGTTTTTACCCTTTTTCGTGATCTCTTCAAGAAATAGAGCCAGTAGTGGTATTGGTGGATCAAATGGTATGCACATTTTTACTGCCCTTTGGGCGTAAGGAATAGGATATTCTCAAACATCATTGGATATGGGAAGTTAGGAAAGGGTTCCATTCTTCTCTTCCTCCCAAACCCCTCCAAAATAAGGCATACTCACACATGCAAACCAGAATGAATCTCATGCCAAGAGAGTGCAATCCCAGTCCCTAAACCTATTCAAATCACAGCAAAGTTTGTCTTATTGTAGGATCATGATAGTAAAGTACAGCCACTCCAAGGCAGTCATTGTGATGCTCCTTTCTAGAAGCATCTGGACCTGAGACTTCTGGGATATGTGATAGGCATGCCTTTGACCCATAGTGCTTTTACTCCACTTATAGGTAGGTCTAATTGACAAATAATTACCAGATGACAGACATCCAACATATAACCCACGACTAGTTGGACTTCCTAAAAAAAAATGAGATCCAAATATACTTCAAAAGAAAGAAAGGGAGGGAAGGAGGGAGGGTGAAAGGGAGTAAGGAAAGAAGGAAGGAAAGAAAGAATGAAAAATGCAGCATAAATAGTGCAGGAAAATTATATGGGTCTCTAAATGGTGCCCTAAGTTGCACAAATAGTAATTATAAAAACAATTCACTTTTGATAATAAAGATTTAAACCTTGCAAGATACTCTCCTCCTAAAATCCTGTAAGACAAGAAGACACACTATTGCCTCAACTTTACAGATGAGAAAACTGAGGTTTACAGAGGATAAATGATTTGCCCAGAATCTCACAGCTTAAAACTTCAACCCGTCTCCCTTGATACCAGTAGCTTAGATCAATACAGGGGGCTATCATTTCCCAGGACTTTTCCAGTTTTTGTTAAAATGAGTCTTAGCATAGTGTCTGATACCTAGTAAGCACTTATCTAACTATCTACCAATCTGTCTGTCTATTTCTCTCCCAAATTGTTCCCTCTATGTAGCAGACCCAGAGTATGAGCTGAAATCTCACCCAGAACCTTACACATTACAAGATTTCCATACCATTCACTCATACCCTCACCTTCTAGCATCATGTACCTAGGCAGCTGGCCACTACCAAAAATTCCCAAGGCTCCCAAGGTTGGAGCTTATCCAAAGAAGCCACCTCCCTTGCCCCCTTCCTTTTCCCCAATCTGCTTTCTGCTACATGCTCCCTTACCTAATGCAGCATGATAGAATAGATCTCTTCCTCCTTGAAGAGCCAGCAAACTCCACTTTCAGCCTCTTTTTTTCTATAAACAAAAGGGTATGGCAGCAGAGGAGGTGGGGAAACACAATACAACGTGAAAACCTATGCCAGAAGACAAAATTCCCCAGGCATCCACCCAAGGAGTGTTGCCTCCTGGAGGAGGTCAGGGACATTTCCCCTACAAGGACCTCATTGGTTGCACCTGAGAAAAGGATTTTTCCAAAGATTGACTGCTGCTCTCAAACAAAATGATCCCCACACACTTCTCTCTGCAACCAAGTTCCCTCATCTGCAAAATGACAGAGTTGGAATAGATGACTTCTACATACATTTTTTGCACTGATCCTATGAGCTTTTCAACCTTCTCTGCATCAAGATAAATCTTCTATTTCCTTGATCTATCAAAGGCAACAAGGAATAATGACTAAAGATCCAGTCTTGGAGCCAAGAAGACCTGTGTTCTGATCCTACCTCTGATTATATACTAGCTGGGTAGCTCATCTATCAATACTCTGGGAAATACTCTAATGAGAACTTAAGAAAAAGTGACAGACTACTTAAGGAAGATATTTCCTCACCCAGAAGACCTCTTTATTAAGTCTAGTATAGTGACATTCCTCATCCTCACTGCCCTGCTCAGTAGAACTTACTCTTCTTTTCTTAAATCTAGTTTTCTCCTTCTCAACTATCAAAAAGACATAGTATTATACCCATCTTTCCCAACCCTACATCTTCATTAGAGAGTGTAATGATAGTAATGAAATCATTAAAATCATAAATCTGGCCAATTACATAAGATGGCTGTCACCTAACTTATTGCTCATCACCCCAAACTTATACTTCATTAAGTTGTTCCAAATCTCCCATGGAAAATGCTCCTCCTGAGATGATAGTGAGGTTTCTGAAAGCAAGATTCTACCTATGCTCAGACATGAAAATTATCTTCCTACAACAATATTTGCTGAAGCTGTCTGTAAAACTATCCCTTTGAAATTTGTGGCTCTCACATCTGTTGCAGTCAAGAAACCCATCCTTGTCTTTTTAGTAAAAGAATGGGACATATTTTCCAGTAGAACATTATCTGATCCATAAAGAAAAGTTCCCAGTCAACTCTTGAAGAAAACACAAATTGCTTCAGTTAAGTGAGATAAACACTCGGCAACAAAGCTCTCACGTACAAAACTGGATTAGGAAGGGGCAGCTAGCAGTGGATAAAGCACCGGCCCTGGAGTCAGGAGTACCTGGGTTCAAATCCGGTCTCAGACACTTAATAATTACCTAGCTGTGTCCTTGGGCAAGCCACTTAACCACTTAACCCCGTTTGCCTGGTAAAAACCTAAAAAAAAAATTGGATTAGGAAGAAGGAACAATATCTCTGTAATTAAAGCAAACAAAAGAAGATTGATTAACCTGATTTGTTCTTATCTTTTCAACTGATATATGGATTTGTGAACCCTTTGTAGGAGAGAGACAGGGGGTGAAAGAGACAACAAGAAAGCATATTGGGAGACTAAAAACTAACCAACAAAGGAAGAAAGGAAAGAAATAACAAAAGAAGAGAGGGAAGAAGAGAAGGAAAAAGAGAAAGGGGAGGAGACAGGAAGAAAGGAAAGAAGGAAGAGAGAAAAAAAGGAAGGAAGGGAAAAAAAGGAGGGGAAAAAAGAGGAGAGCACCCTTATGTTTCTACAATAGTAGTTGTGGAGGCCTAGAAACACAGGCAGTGCATGCTAAAACTCAATCTATCAATGAGAATTATTAAATATATGCTATGTATCAGACATCATGTATAAGACTGGAGATACAATACAAAAAAAGTAAATAATCCTTACAAGGAGCTTACTTTCTAACAGGGGAGATAATTACATATAGATGCATAGATAATGTAAATACAGACTGAATAAATACAAAGTAATTACACACAAGGTAGTTAGGAATAGAGGACACTAGTAATTATGGGATCAGGTAAAGTTTTATCAAAAGAATTACAACTTTTAGATTATGGATCATCTATAACCTTCAACTTAATTGTTAGTGCTCTAAATGAGAGGTTCTTTTCCAGTGACCACAGTACTGGAGGAACTATAAATTAAACTAAGAAGAAGAAAGAATACAAGAATTTAAGTTCCTACTATTTGCCAGACAGGGTTATCATTTTAGTCCTCACAACAACCCTGGGAATTAAAGACTTTTATCACTTTTTTCTCACCCTTTTATAATTGAGGAAATAAAGGAAGGCAGAGGTTGGAGATAGGTACCATTTTGGTTTCTCTTCTCCCTCTTTTACTGTTGAGGAAAAGGAGGCAGATGGAAGTTAAGTGTCTTGCCCAGGGTCACACCACTATTAAGGGTCTAAGGACATATTTGAACTCAGGTCTTCCTGACTACAGACCTACTGCTCCACTACATCACCAGATGCCTCAATTTTTAGTTAATTGGTAGATCAGATAAATCCTTTGGATTTAGTAGGAAGATTTAAATAGAAGGAACTTGAAGCTAATGGAAGTAGGGTTCCCCTCCCTGGAAAAACAAATAAAAGAGTTTTCTGAATTGCTTTTGTTGTACCCCTAGAAGCAGCCATAAACATCATTCCATAAGCCATTGGGGATTTTGGATCACATAAGCAACAAGATGTTGGACTAGACATTTACTTCAATCCCCACAACTTCTCAAACCTCTCAAAATAGAAATTATATACCAAAGACAAAAACAACTTCAACTGTTTCTGTGGTCTAGGACACCCAGAATCTAAAAAAAGATTAAAAAGAAAAAACAAAACAAAACAGGAGCTGGAGCTCACTAAGTACCCTTCCTGAGGCAGATCCAAAGATATGACAAACATGTTTACATTAAAACCCCTGCCCAGGCTACAGACTGCAGAAGTGTACTTGACCCCAATACCAAGTTGACTATAGCTCTTCAGGAGCAAAATCCTGCTTAGGGTCAAAAACCGGAAAACACCAATGCTGCAAAGCTCTGAGTTGCCAGTGCTACTCTCTGATCTGCTTGTGCCAGGCAGAGAAATGAACAGCAAAATAAAAACAAAAACAAAAAAAAATGTTATTGATCACAAAGTACATGGAGGGGAAGTAAATTGCAAGCAAGAAGACTAGAAGGGTAGAAAGGGGTTAGGTTTTAAAGAACTTTTATTTATAGTTGATCTTGGAGGTAATAGGGAGCCATTTGAGATTATTGAATAGGGATGTGACATGATTATACCTGAGTTGTAAGAGATCATTTGAACAGCTAAGTAAAGGATGGAGGAGAAAGATGAGGCAAGGAAAAAAACCAGTGTGTGATAGTTCATTGTATTCATACGCCAAAATTTGTTCAATTGTTGGACATACTGTTTGTTTAAAGGTTTTTGCTATTACAATTAAAGGTATGCTATTATATATTTAAAGCTGGAAAGAACCATAGATGCCTTCTAGTTAAAAACTATTCAATTTGTACATAAGGAAGTTGAGGCCCAGGTGATTTACTCAAAAATCACAAAGATAGTCACTAACAGTCTGAGATTCAAACCCTGGTTCTCTGCTTTTACACTAGAGATCTAACATTGTAGGTATTTTTCTATAGTTATTCATTTTTCCCTTAACAATCTCCTTAAGGAATAAGTGATAGCATTAATATAATCTTAAGGCAGGACATTTTTTTACTGTTGCCTTTACAAATCCATTATCTAGCATAGTACAGAGTAAGGTGCAGATGTTAAATCAAAGCTGATTTATTTGTCACCCACATAATGGGTTAAAAACATAAGAAAAATTTACAGCTCTTTTGGCATACTGCCATATTGCTTTCTAAAAGGAAAAATGTTATATCAATTCCTGGTTCTGTTGGCAATGTGATAGTTTATTTCATTGGGATCATAGATTTAGGGTAAGAAGGGTCTATTAAAGTTCAAGTTTACTTCTAGTTCAAGTCCCCTCTTTTTATAAATGAGGGAACAAGTTACATGATTTACCCAATATTAGAAGAATATTAAGTAGCAAAGCTAGGATTCAAGCCTAGACACTCTGACTCCAGATCACTTTCTACTACAACCCCACAAGCATCAAATGATTGTCATTTATTAAAATAATCTTTGTCAATGTAATGGATATGTAAGGAACCTTTTATTTTTAAGTAAATTTTAATTGATATCTTATGTTTTTACATCATCTATATTTCCTATTGTATCCCTTCACTTGCCCTCCCACAGATTCATCCTTCAAAACAAAGAATTAAAAAAGAAAAACACAACTCAGCAAAAATAACCAACATATGGGAAAAGCTTGAGATTACATACATTTCCATAAACATAGTTTCTCATAATGACAGAGAATGGGGAGAAAAAGAGAAAACTGAGTGGGGGAGATGATGCACATTCATATCTCTTCTTTGGGGCTAAACTTAGTCATTATCATTTCAAAGCATTCTTTTGTTTACATTTACATTATTATGATCATTATACATAATATTTTCTTTGTTTTGCTTACTTCATTTTTCATCAAAAGAGACCTTGGAAACTGAAACACTTAACCTCTTACAATCCAGGGAACATGAGTCAGAAATATCAAACACAAAAGCTTGTAGTGGAAAATTTCCACTCAGTTTGGTGTTTTTTATTATTCTGAGAGACAAGTCCACTTATCTACATTATAGAGTGGGGGGAGCGGCTAGGCGGCAAAGTGGATAGAGCACTGGCCTTGGAGTCAGGAGTACCTGAGTTCAAATCCAACCTCAGACACTTAATAATGACCTAGCTGTGTGGCCCTGGGCAAGTCACTTAACCCTATTGCCTTGAAAAATCTAAAAAAACAAACAAACAAAAAACCTGATATATATAGAGTGGGAGGTATAGAACGGTTCTCAAAATAGCAAAAAAATAATAATTTCCAGTTCCTCCTTAGTTAGCAATTCACAATGTTGCTTTATCTTTTATTCAAAATGTGAATTCTCAAAACATCAGACACACCCATATGCAACTGAAAGCCCCAAATCAACCAAAAATAACTTTTGAATTATGTTTTATTTGTATTATCTATCTATATCACCTTTTCATTTAATTCACATGGGTTTGGCTATAATATTTGACTATAAAGAAGTTTTAATAGATGATTTGGAAAATATTGTCATCTATTAGAAGATCATAGATTTAGAGTTGACAATAATTTTATGGTCATTTCCAATCTACCCTCTAATTTTATAGATAAGGAAATTAATCTAGATTGATCCTCTGGCACACTCTGTTGCCAGTGTAGTTGGGCTTGCTACTCTACTAGCATCACTTTCAAAATCCCTCCATGCCACAAGACATCCAAGTAGGACATTTATATAGGGTTTTAGAATCTTTACTTAAAACTCTTAAAACAGGGGCGGCTAGGTGGCAAAGGGGATAAAGCACCAGCACTGTAGTCAGGAGTACCTGGGTTCAAATCCGGCCTCAGACACTTAATAATTACCTAGCTGTATGGCCTTGGGCAAGCCACTTAACCCCTTTTGCCTTGCAAAATCCTAAAAAAAAAAAAAAAAGAAAACCTCTTAAAACTAAAAACATCCTCACTCCAAGGCAGGTTATTAGTACATCTAGGGATTTTCCTCAAGTCCCATGAAGAACTCACTGCAACATCTTAGTAGATTTGTCATTTCTGGAGTCAAATATCTCCATGGTCAGGACCTGTAACTTAGTTGGTTTTGATGATGCTTATGCAAGGAATTTTC
Organism: Macrotis lagotis; assembly: GCF_037893015.1. Taxonomy (NCBI): domain Eukaryota; kingdom Metazoa; phylum Chordata; class Mammalia; order Peramelemorphia; family Peramelidae; genus Macrotis; species Macrotis lagotis. Next base: position 57,934,061 of record NC_133660.1, on the reverse strand, counting down.
TCACCGCCACTACATCTTGGCATCTCCTCTGAAACTTATAGTTTTACAGAAGTATTTAAAGCATTAATGGTTTAATTGCCTCGCCTAGGATCACTCAGTCAGGAGGTGTCAGAGACAGAACTTGAACCCAGGTCTTTCCATCCATCATGCCTTATCCTTTATACCATGCTGCCTTTCAGTTGAATGTATGTTCAAAACAATATTTTATGAATTGAAATTTATGCCTGGAATCTGCTCCTAAAGCTGATGCCATAAAACACTAAATGGTCCAATACCAAAAACATAAAGTTGCAAATGTAATACTTATTTCTGAGCAGGCACAGGAAACAGGAACCAAAGTGGTTTCATTTTTTTTTTAAATGATGAATTCATCATCAACAGGGAAACACTATCTTTTGGATCAATGTTCCCAAGGTTCCTGTGACTCAGCTGATTGGTGCCTGTCCCCTCACCAGGCCTTCCTTATACCAATGAAAACACTAATCTCTGTGCTTATAATATATCAAGAGTTTATTCAAGTTAAAAAGGAACCTAACCCATGTTCAAAGATTGCCTATCAAATAGTATTTCTTTCTTTTAGAGCTACAGAATTGCAAAAGTAAAGGACCCATATGGCTTTCTAATTCAACCAACAGGGGAAAAGAGTCCTTCCTCACTAGAATAACACAATTGGCAAACAAATACACTTCCTCCAAAGGTGTCTCATTTCACCCATAGATACCTCAAATCTAAATCTACCTCTCTGCAACTTCCATCCTTAGCTCCTAGTTCTTCCCTGTGTATGGAATCAAATAGAACAAATCTATTATCTTCTACAAGGCAGCCTCAATGTCTTATGAAACCATGGTAATCTCCCTGAGTTGATTTCCCTATATTTTTAATGTATACAAATAAGCTCTGTTACACTTAATAATTGCTTAGCTGTGTGTCCTTGGGCAAGCCACTTAACCCCATTTGCCTTGCAAAAACCTAAAAAAAAAAAAAAATGAAGGATTGATATCATCTTGAGTTGCTCTCTCTGCATTAACATTTGAATGCTTGACAGTTTAACTGGAAAAAGGACCTTAGTGTCTGGTATCTTCTCCTGTCAGATGATCTTCAGAATCTCTATGGTTTAAAGTCTAAAGAGTTTATTGTACAGAGAGTTAAGTGACCTTTACAGGGTCAGTAGCCAATGTATATCAGAAATGGTTCTTGAACACAGATCTTTAATGTATCTAAGGCCAGTTCTTCATCCACTACACCACTATACCATACTCATTTTCCATGCTATATTTTTTTAAAAAATTGACATCAAATCAAAAGATTCTCCTGTAGTGGATAGCATTAAAAAGTTGAAATGTTTCAAATTTAGTTTAGAAGGAATGAATTCATTCACAGATCTCTATTAAGGCTATGTACAAGGAAGATATTTGAGAGTCAGGGGGCCATAGCGGATAAAGAGCTAGCCTCAGAGTCAGAATGACCCAGGTTCGGGGCGGCTAGGTGGCGTAGTGGACAAAGCACCAGGCCTTGGAGTCAGGAGTACCTGGGTTCAAATACAGTCTCAGACACTTAATAATTATCTAGTTGTGTGGCCTTGGGCAAACCACTTAACCCCATTTGCCTTGCAAAAAAAAAAACCCAAAAAATGACCCAGGTTCAAGTCGAGCCTCTGACAATTGTTGTGTGACCCTGGGTCAGTCATAATCTCTCATCACAGGAAACCTCTTGGAGAGCCTTATTGCTATTAGTAGGAAGTTTCTACATTGGGGAATCCCTATTCTTTACCAAGAAATCACAACGTATAAATAAAAAAAATTATTGTTGTTCAGTCAGTCAAATCTGATTCTTCATGACCCCATTTGAACTTTTCTTGGCAAAGATCCTAGAATAGTTTACCATTTCCTTTTCCAGCATTTCTCCATTTTAAAGATGAAGAACTGAGACCAATAGACAAATACCTAAAGCTAGATTTGAACTCATATCTTTCTGACTACAGATCCAGTATTCTGTCCATTAAACCACCTAGCTACCCTGACAGCACATGGTATGTGCTTCATGCTTATATTCTTCCTTCCATAGCCATATCCATAAAGAAATCCAAAGATCCCCTTGAGCAGCTGTCAAGTCCTTTTTTGTGGGACCTTCATTCAATAGGAAGTTCATTTCCATATACCCTTTTTAGCTGTGGTATCCAGGACCAGGGTATGTAGATTCCCTTGAAGTTTCAGTAAGTCTTAAGGAGGTACTTAATAGGATCTTTTCCTTGAATTTTATCCCACATAGCAAGACCGTGTTTCATTTGTATATACTATAGTTATCTTTTTTCCTATTCATTTCCTCCAATGGACCCCCCCACATGAGATGGGGGTTCATTGCTTAAAAATTAAAAAATAAAATTTAATTGATATATTTTGTTTTTTATATTATTATAGTTTTCCCATTATCTCTTCCTCCACCTCTTCCTTTCCCATCTAACAAATCATATTTTTAAGACAAAAAGAAAAATAAGAGGGAAAAATGATCCAAAAAATTATGAAAATATGTGCAATGTCTAACACATGTGGACCTCTCCCCTCCATAAAGGGGTGGGGTAGGACTGTCTTCTCATTTTTTTTTCTTTCAAACCATGCTTGTTCTTTATAAGTTTTCAACATTTTTGCAGGGGCGGGGGGGGAGGGGAGTTACCAGGATTTGTTTCCTGTGACATATCCTTCCCAGAGCCCTAGTACAGTCCTATCCATACTATAGGTGTATAGTAAAGGGTGAATGAATAATTGATCTCTAAAATACTTTCCAACTGTAAACCGCTATTATTCTACCCATAGAAATATGAGGATGAAATTGTTTAAATTCCCATTCAAACTTTAGTGTTGATGCTTTTAATTGTAAGAACAATCTTGGAAGTGATATATCCTTATTTCCATAATTTGATCATTTTTTAAAATGAAATGTGGCATACTTACACACCTAATTCTAGGATAAAAGTACTCCTCAATAATCATTTATTAAGAGTCTCTATATATTAGCATTTTACCAAGGACTGACGATATAACATCAAAAGGGGGGGGGGCAATCCTTCCTCTCAACAAGTAGGCAGACACCTGCAATAAAATCAGACACAAGAGAACACACTGAACTGGAAAACAAGCCTGATAGAGTTACCAAAGCAGGGGGAAAGAATAGAAGGAGATCGTGGGAACAAAAAGGATTACTCATAGGACCCAGATCAAGGAGAAAGGGCTTAGACTGGTGTATCCTGAGTTAGAAAACATGGAAACAGAGAGCAGACCCTAGGGTTTGAGTTTGGAGTGGGAGGTCAAATATGAAAATTATTAATATTAATAATTAATTTATTTAAAATGTTATAATTTATATCATAATATTATTAAAAATAGTAATGATAAAATAACCTGAGATTGACCACATTACTATACATTCAACTCAGGAAACAAATAAACAAGCCTCTCTTTAGATTCCAAATTCCCTTTTTTATACTTTTATTTACCTTTACAATTTGTTTAAGGACAACTGAATGCTATGTACAATAAATCTGGTCTCAGACATTGTGTGACTTTGGACCTGTTTATCTCAAGTTTCCTCATGGGTAAAATGAGATTAAGAAGGAAATGCCAAGAAAATTCCAAATAGTGTCATGAAGAGTTGAACATGACTGAAAACGACTGAACAACAAAGTCATTTGGATTTGAAGACTGGGGACTTGAATTCAAATTCTGGCTTTTTTTTTTTTTTTTTTTTTGCTGCTTCCTTGTGTAAAAACCTGGATTTTTTTTTATCCTTAAAAAGAGGAAGTTGGTGCTCGCTTCGGCAGCACATATACTAAAATTGGAACATACAGAGAAGATTAGCATGGCCCCTGCGCAAGGATGACACGCAAATTCGTGAAGCATTCCATATTTTTAGACTTCCAAGAGCTGCCCTCATACTCTTGGTTCCTCTCTTTCTCCTACTCCGACTCTGAGGACTAGGGCAGAAGATGCAAATGCCTCTGCTGGAATGTGCCCATACTGGTTCCCAGGCTAGGAACCTCGAAAGCTTCCCCCCCACCAATACACACACACACACACACACACACATACACACACACACCTCCTTCAAGGAGGGTGACTGTGATGACGGAACTATTCAACCCTGGGTGTCTTAATTGGACTTGTGTTCCAACCACTGCTAATTTGAGCCAAAGCATCCTGGGGGTGGAATGAATACCTGGGTAATAAACACAATGCCAACATTGCCAAAAAAAAAAAAGAGGAAGTTGAACTAGACAGTCTCTAAGGTCACATTCAGTTCCATCAATGATTCTATGACCTCATTCAGTTGACATCTTTTATTGGAATGGTCATGAAAGATGAATTGAAGACATAATGATCCTGAATGGGAAAGCCAAGCACTGAACTGAACCAAGGTGAATCACAAGCAGTGGTTAAGGATTTCATTTCTTGCAAAGCCTCCACAGCTTTCCTCCCATTCAAAGGTCAGTCATCTTTCCCTCCTCAACAGCTACCCAGTACTGACTGCTAAACCTCTCAGATGGCATAAAATCATGTGGCTTAAATTAACAATTCAGGAGCCAAACTGTACCCATCATCAAAATAGGATGAAAAAAAATATATGAGGCCTAGCAGAACGCTTCAAGGTCAGTCTATGTTTTCCAGGCCAAAACCTGGCAGAACACAATTCACAAAATATTCCCAAAGGGGTTCCCACTCTCTCTTCCCCAACAAGATACTCACTTACTCTCTAATAATATTTAGAGCAACTGACTAACTTGGTTTGCCCAAAGTTTTGTGAGGCCAAACTGGAGTAGAAGTGATATGACACAACAAAGAAAAGGGGGAGGGGAGAAAAGAAACACTCTTAATACCTCTGTATTATGAGAAAGTGCAGGATACCAATGATATTTCTGCAATTTGGGAAAATATATGTGTGTGTACACCTGTGTTGATATTTTAAAACTGCAAAATATATCAATATCATTGTCTAGATGATGTAGAGATAGGATAGATGGATAGATTAGATAGATAATGAAGGCACAATTCTTGAAGAAGACCATGACATCAGGAAGGTGTTGCCATAACAAGCCTTGAACTGCATTTGAGTGAGGGTGGCTGTGGTAAGTCCCCAGCCTCACTTTCTTCTCCAGAGCTATCTGGATCTAGTGGCCAGAAATGAATCAGGACAACTGGAGATGACCCTGAACACAAGGTAATCAGGATAAGGGACTTGCCCAAGGTTGTGCAGCTAGTAAGGGTCAAGTGTCTGAGGCCAGATTTGAATTAATGTCCTCCTGACTTCAAGGCAGCATTCTACCCATTGTACCATCCAGCTGTCTACCTGTCTAGATAGATAAGAAAGAAAGAAAGAAAGAAAGAAAGAAAGAAAGAAAGAAAGAAAGAAAGAAAGAAAAAGAAGGAAGGAAGGGAAAGAAAGCAAGAAAGCCAGAAAGAGAGAGAGAGAGAGAGAGGAAATGGACAGTTGCTGGTTGGGAGGATGGAGGGAGGGAAGGAAGGAGAGAGGGAGGGATGGTTGAATAAGCAGATAGATGGATGAATAGATAGATAGATATGATGGATATGAAAAGTAAAGGCAAATTTTTCTTTTTTTTTTTGTTTGCTTGACAATGATTTTGAGATTTGCTTTTTGCTTTAAGGATTTGAATTTTGTGGATTTTGTATGCACACAGCCTTAGTTAAACATCTAGGGTCCCTGAAGCTTGTGCTAGGAGGGCCCAGCCCAATCTTACCATGCATCTCTTCTTTCAATGTTTTTTTTTCTTAATAGTCCTGACAAAGAGTCCAATGCTGCTGAGGCTATAATGAAACAACTGGAACTTCTCCATTATTCACTTGATACCCAAGAGAGCTATTGGGAAGCAGTGAGATGTCTTGACACAGATGTCTTGGTTTAAAACATCCTTTTCTTTTTTTGTATGCTGTAGCTACTACATGGTTATGTCAGATGCTTCCTTAGCCTGGCATAATTGGGTTCTTCCTAAAAGAGAGGGTCATCTCAGCTATTTCTGTTTGTTTTACATAACATACTGTTAGAGGAGCACGGTATCAGACTCAGGAAGATTCAAATTCAAATCCAGTCTCAGTCACTTCCTAATTGTATGACCTGGACAAGTTACTCCACCTCTGCTTGCCTCAATTTCCTCAACTGTAAAATGGAAATATGAATAGGATTTACTTCACAGAGTTGTTGAGAAGATGAAATGAGACATTTGTAAATATTTAAACCAGTGCTTGTAACATAGAGAACACTATGTAAATGTTATCTATAATTAATATTAAAAGGGGTAAGGCAATAATGGAGTCACATTCACAACTTCTTTCTTCAGGTTGACTGGAAGGCCACCTAAGGGAGGCATGCAGAACCCAGAGGCAGCTCATTCACGATTTCATCAAGAATATCCTCGATGGTCAGTGTCTATGCCCATGGTCTTCCTAGCTGAGTCAGAACAGAGCAAGAGATCACAGGAAACTTTCAGTTCAGGATATAGACAAGAAGTGGAGGTAAATGCCACCAATTGCTGAAGCTTCCAGGAGATGAGTTGAGTTCGACAAATTACCAACTTCTTGAACTCTCGGGTCTTGTTTCTTATTTTGGTAGAGAAGTCCCAGTCTCTTCCCTTGTGCCTAGGTACTTCAAAGCAACCAGCCCAACCCTTCTGGGGATTTATTGGTGTGACATGACCTCTTGGTTTTGCTTGCTTTCCTATTAAATGATTCCCACCATCTACCAACACCCAAAGTCCCTTTCAAAGAACTTTCAAACTCTTGCAAAAAATATGAAATAAATGAAGAAGAGGGCCAATCAAGTCTTCCTTTCAGAGTCTGGTCACACTAGAGTGACTCCTTCCAAACAGGAGGTTCAACAATGGAAGCTAAACCATTTAGTCAACATCAGTGAAACCCATGGAGGCCAGGAAGATAAAATGTAATCAGTGAGAATTTAAGAGTAAGATGACCAGAATTCAAATGCCATGACTGATGTTTACTAAATATGTAATTGTAGATAAATCACTTAATTCTCTTAAACTCTTAAACTCTCTAGTCCTTCATTTCCTTACCAGTAACATAAAGCAATAGATGACATAATAGGACCTGTGTTTTTAATATCTATCCTCTAGACTAGAAACATCAAGGGTTGTATTGCTACCCTCCATAGAGAGAAGCAATCACCCTGTAAGCTCACTAAGTTCATTAGGAAATTCCTTTAATCCAGTCTCTACACTGATTTTGGAGCATCTAAGTGGTACAATAGAGTGCCAGGCCAGGAAGCAGGAAGACTTATATTCCTGAATTCAAATCTGGCCTCAGACACCTACTTGTTGTGTGACCCTGGACAAGTCACTTAACTCTGCCTCAGTTTCTTCATCTGTAAAAATGATATCTTTGCCAAGAAAACCCCAAATAAGGTTACAAAGACTTGGACAGGCCTGAAAAATGACTGAACCACAAGTACACTATTTGGCCATTTCCATACATTTCAGAGTCCAGACCCTTAAGCCAAAGGTCCATACCTAATAGAGGTAGAACTGCTGGTCATCCTTCCATTCACAGAAGGGGGGCACCAGAGACCATAGAACTGTGGAAACAATTGGCACATTTCTGAGGAACTGGCAGCATTCCCAGTTGCCTTGTCTACTCCATGGGAAGTAAATTGCTGCCTCAGGCAGCATTTGAAGTCAACAAATATGGCCCCAGACAGTCCCCGGAGTCCCATAGATTACTTTGACAGGCAGAGAGCAAGGTCTTCTCAAAGTGGCTCATTTCCCTGATATTCTCAGTAATTTCCCAAAATCCTGCCCAACATGCCAGATTGGTTCAATCCCTCCAAAGTACATAACAACAGCAAGAATTCTTGTTTGCATCCCTCTTCAGATTCTTACTAGCTATGTGACCATAGACTAGTGTGTTAACCCCATGTGTTTCATTTTCATCTGTAAAATGAGGAAGTTGAACTTTATGGACACTAAAATTCCTTTATTTCTAAATCTATGGTCCTATGATCTAAGCAGAATGAATTTATCAAGCACCTATAACATACCAGGCAAGGGATACAAAAACAAAAGTGAAAATAGACTCTGCCCTCAAAGAGTTTATATTCTAATGGAGAAGACACACATACACACACACACACACACACACACACACACACACATATATATATATATATATATATATACTTACACATATACATTTATAAACCTATGTATGGGTGTTTAATGTGTGTATATATACTATTTGTCCCAGAGTTCTGTATCCTGTTGGCACCTTTCTGCCATCTTCAGGAGCATTTGAAGCCTTTCCAGTGGTCACTACAGGAATGACTCCAACAATTCTTTTTTGTTATAGTTCTTAGACTTCTGATCTCCTTGGTGTAGGAAACCCCTAATAAAAAAAAGTCCTCCTTTATCATGTAAAGCAACAACTATTTAGTACTATTTAGACTGAGAGGACTGCTTCAAGTTCCCCTACCACACTATGCATTTTCACTTGCTATTCTATCAATGTTCTCAATTTTATTCATACCTGTGAGATAAATCAATCTTTTGGAAAGGAACTTCCCAAAAAATTTTCAGTTGGGGAACACACTTCTCTTCTGCAAATTGGGGAAAAATAACAACAGCAATGATAACTAGAATGATATGAGTATCATAGTCTAATAAGAACCTCAAAATTAATCATGAACCAAAAACAATTTATAGTCATTGATATTAATGAAATGTCATTCAGTCATATCTAACTCTTCATAACCATTTTTGGGGTTTGCTTGGCAAAGATACTATAGTGGTTTACCATTTCATTTGTCAGCTCATTTTACAGATGAAAAAAAAAATGAGACAAACTGCATTAAGTGACTTGCCCAGGGTCTCCCAGTTCAGAAGTGCCTGAGGCTGGATTTGAATTCAGGAAGTTGAGTCTTCCTGACTCCAGGTTCCAAGCAATGTCCATTGCACCACCTAACTGCCCCAATATGTATTAATGATATATAAACTAAAAAAAAAAAACAGTAAAAGCTCCTCATACTGAAGTTTTGTGCCACATTTATGATACATTGACCTTTGTCTGATCCAGATATTTGCTAGTAAGCTGTGTGATCCAAGAGTACAGAAGTGATACATTCCTTTAGAGCTCCTGTTGGAAAACTCTTGGCATTTTTGGATCAGTGATACTCTCTGGATCAACTATCACAAACCTTACAAACTAGAGTAGATTAGATGAAGGTAGGATGACAAAGTGGAAAGTGGTAAATCTGTAGTTAATGTTAGTAGTAGTGCTAAATCTGGGTTTGAATTGTGTTTGTCTTATTCACTACTTTGGGCAAATAATTTAATCTCTCTAGAACTCAGTTTTCTCATCTATAAAATAATGAGATTGAACTCAATGACTTCTAAGAATCCTTCAAACTCTAAATCTTTTCAGCTCTATGATACTTTTCAGCTCTAAATCTAATTTATGGAAACCAGACTTAATTAAATAAAGATCTTAGTTCTTCCTCAGTAAATTCAGATGACTTCTCCATCGGTAGATTTTCATTCTATGATATTTATCTAAATGCTATAGAGAACTTTTTCTGAATTTAATAAATCTTAAGATTATTAATTTAGTGCTTGAAATGACCATTTTTACAAATAACCACCTTCTTCTGGTCTCACATGTCCATCATAATGTCATTTATGCCTCCTCTTGAATTTATTTTCTTTGGTTATATAGTACAGCTACTCATATCTCTTATGAGTACCTTCTGCCTTTTGGATTACTTATGATACTGATCTGATCACTATGTTTCAAGATTTACAGTCAAAGCATCATTAATAGAATATTGATGTATTTATCAGTGATGATGGAATTGTGTGAGCAACTTGGAGTCACTGAAATGTCTTTGTTTCCCAAATGCACTTCAGCCCACCTACCTAAGGAACCAAGTTATTTTCACATATGGTTCAATGGATAGAATGCTAAATCTAGAATCATGAATTCAGCAAAATATATTTTAAATTTATTCATATTTTTTCCAGTTATATGTAAAGATAGTTTTCCACATTCACTTTTGTAAGATTTTTAAGTTGCACATTTTTCTACCTCTTTTCCCTTCCCCTCCCCATGACAATGAATAATCTGATATAGATGTACATGTACAATCATGTGTAACATTTCCATATTAGTCATGTTGTGAAAGAAATCAGAACAAAAGGTAAAATAACCAGGAGAAAGAAAAAATGACAAAACAAATTTCAAAAAAGTGAAAAATAGTATGTTTTGGTTTATATTCAGGCTTCATAGTTTTTTCTCCAGATGTGGATAGCATTTTCCATCACAAGTCTTTTAGTATTGTCCTTGATCACTGATCTGCTGAAGGGAGCTGTGTATCACAATTGATCATCACACAATTTTGCTATGAATATGTACAATATTCTCCTGGTTCTGCTCATTTCACTCAGCATCAGTTCATGCAAATCTTCCCAGGCTTTTCTGAAGTCTACCCACTTATGATTTCATATAGAATAATAGTATTTAGCACATTCAAATACCAGTTTTTTCAGTCATCCCCCAATTGATGGGTATTGCTTCAATTTTGAAAGAGCTACTATGAATATTTTTATACATGTGGGTCTTTCCCTCTTTTCTATGATCTCAGACCTAATAGTGGTATTGCTGAGTAAGCACAGTTTTATAGTCTTTGGGGCATAGTTCCAAATTGCTCTCCATAATGGTTGGATCAATTCACAACTCTACAACAGTATATCCTCTCCAACATTTATTACTTTCCTTTTTTTTTGTCATATTAGCCAATCTGATAGGTGTGAGGTGGTATCTCAGAGTTGTTTTAACTTGTATTTCTCTACTCAATAATGATTTGGAGCATTTTTATATGACTATAGATAGCTTTAATTTATTCATCCAGAAACTCAGCAAAATTTATTTACTTAAATGTCACAGTAAATAAAATAACAAAACACTTCCCTGACCATGAGAAAGGTCATGCCTACAAAGAACAGGAGTGTATGGTACACACATAGAGAATATATTGCCCAAGAAGAACCCTTGTGACTAGCATATACACATGTAGAAACTCCGACCAATATTTCAAAGTTGTGGGTGTTCCCTGGTTACATCATTGTGGTGTCTCTGCTGCCCTCTGGTGGGCATAGAGTTCTCTGTTAATTAGTTCAATTTCTCTGCTAATGGTTTGTCCCTCAGTTTCGAAGAAGGCCATGACATCAGGGAGGTGAAGGCATGACAAGCCCGTGAACTGGATTTGACTGAGGGGTGCTATGCTAAGTCACCAATCTCATTTTCTCCTCCAGAGCCATCTGGATCCAGGGACCAGATATGAATCAGGATGCCAGGAGATGGCCCTGGATATGAGGCAATAAGAGTTAAGTGACTTGCCCAAAGTCACACAGCTAGTAAGTGGCAAGTGTCCTCCTGAATCCAAGGCCAATGCTCTAGTCTCCTAGGCATGGTTCCCACTGCTTCTTTTTGTTAATATGATAGCTGCTACTTTCTGCTTCCATCTGACTAGAAAGCCTTTCAGTGGCAAAGATGATGGTCATCCAGGACCTAGCAGAAGGATATCGGTCACCCTTACCTAGCCAGGCAACCAATGAAAGTCAACAGAAATGCCTACAAGATTACGTCTATTTAAAAAAATAAATTGAAAAAACATCTAATTCTGTTCCTCTGCAGACTCTTCTCATTCCTTTTGTTTCATATCTATGTCCTGAGCCAAATCCCTTCTAGTTATTATACCATTAGCTTCCAGAAAATATCTCCAAGCCTCTACTTCAGCAAATTACAAAAGAGACAGGTAAAGCTGTGGTATAGAAATTGCTTCCAAGTTCACCATTCCCCTCCTCTTTCCCTCACTACCATCATGTCTCTCCTATTTTATGCAAATAATGGAAACTGCTTGGGGGAACAAAACAGAAAAGATTTCTTTCTGGTCAACAAGAGTTACCTTGCCCCTTCATTCTCCATTCTGGTTCCAATTCATTTTCCATCTACATGAGTTGTATAAAATACAAATATTGAGAGACAAATTCAATAGACTGCCTGTCCGACACCATCAGTCTCAGTAAGGTACTTATTACAGTCTTCGATGAATAGGGGCATTAGGGAATTTCACTATCAATAGGGAATTTTCCCTCTTTTGGATAGGAAAGTTTATATATTGCATAGGCCATCTTCCATGACACTGCCAAACACTTCAGGGGAGCATATGTGTCCTGTTTTGTACCTTATTTGAAATCAAACTAAGTACATCATCAAGCAAATTTGTTTTTCATACTTGCATCCCTCATGGAGTTTTATATAATTTTAACATGCTAGGGAGAAACCATGTTTATAGAGAGCCTTTAAGGTTTTATTTTATTCTATAAGGATCAAATGCAAGAGAAACAGAAGCAGCTTACATCTACATTCCTCTAAGTTTTTTTTAAATTATAAAAGTGGGGGGGGGTACAGTGGGTAGAGCACCGGCCCTGGAGTTGGGAGTACCTGAGTTCAAATCCAACCTCAAACACTTAATAATTACCAAGTTGTGTGGCCTTGGGCAAGCCATTTAACCCTATTTGCCTTGCAAAAACCTAAAAATAAATAAATTATAAAAGTGTCATAAGATATATCTGCTATATAAAAATCATACATAAAAGTCTGTTTATCTTCATATTTTCATCAGTGTTACCCTAGATGTATTCATAGACCATCATGTTAAAGATTCTATATTGGGACGGCTAGGTGGCATAGAGGATAAAACATCGGCCTTGGAGTCAGGAGTACCTGGGTTCAAATCTGGTCTGAGACACTTAAAAATTACCTAGCTGTGTAGCCTTGGCCAAGCCACTTAACCCCGTTTGCCTTGCAAAAAAACTAAAAAAAAAACCCCAAAACAAAAGATTCTATAGTAGGTGAAAAAGCAGGTTATCTTCTTGATAACCCTTTCCAGTAGAAGTATCACCTGTGATCTTTATGATTCAGTTGTAATCCTCCTTCCTTTGATAGTGTTTGATTAAATGATACTTTGTGGCAGTTAGTCACTAAATTATTTTAACTTCCTAAACTGCTGTTTCCAGTTTCTCTTTTATTGTATCAAATATTGAGATGATAGAATCTCAATGTGAGGTTTCATTTGTCATATGAAAATAGATCACTTTTAAGTGTCATCATTTAAGTTCTGTTTTGCAAATATTTTTCAATTTTGTTCCACTTCCAGCATTTTAAAATGATTTAAATTCAGCTGGATTTCATACCCAAATCTCTGCAGAACACTTTCCCTCTTGTTTTTTTCAGTTTTATGAAGATTTACTTTAAATCATCTACCCTATGCCCCAAAATATTTTGCAAATGAGCTCCTACTTCAACTAGTGTTGTCCTTTTCCTGCCAAGTGTTTTCACTTGGCAAGGAGACTAAGTATTTATTTGGATTAGGCAATCTCTGGTTTCTTTTGGCTTCCAATAGTTAGAGAAATACTCATAAAAGGTCTGGAAATTTTATGATCCCTCTCCCTTTCTGTCTCTGTAGAAGTGGAAGAGAGACATTCAGGACTAGATTATTTTGTACTTCCATATATTTAATCGGTTATCATAAGCAATAAAAAGTCCCCACTTACCAGTGAACCTTTTGGTGATGAAATATTTTTCTGTACTACTAACTTTGTCTGTGAATGTTTTTAATGGCAGTGTGAAAATGTATGAGAGAATAATATTTGTTTCCTCAGTTAAGAAAAGAATATCTAGTATTGATGACAAGTTTGGGTCCTGGAATCACCAATCAAAAGAAGAGCAGTAGAAAATAGATAACATATTTACAAAAAATCTTAAATGATTAATTTACTTAATAAGTCCTTAATAGCTTTAGAGCTAGAGTTAAATGAATTTTAGAGGTCATCAACTCCAAACCTCTCATTTTAGAGATGAGGAAATGGTTTCGAAGAGAGATTAAATAACTTTTTTAGAATTAAAGAGTGTAATAGTATGAGTAGGGGAAAGCAGCAGAGATCAATCCTTCATTCTGAGAGCTTCATTGAGAAGCTATGTGATATCTTTACTTTGATTCACCCCTTCTTCCTGCCTGGCACAACTGCCCATCTCCTTTTTTAAAGCTCTTAATACCTGAATTCTTCCATGCTAGAATTCCTTATTCCAAAAATCTCTGTAATATAGAAACTATTGTTAGAATTTGAAGGAGCTGGGGGTATTAATTCCTCCATATTCTACATACTAAGTTCATTGTTAGGGAAGTCTGAGTTGTTAATGAAAAGAAGTGGGATCTCTAGTTCTCATATTCATTGCCTTATAACCTCTACTTTGGATATTCTAGGGATGATTCTACTATTACCTCTAGGGTTGTTAAAACTATATGAAAATGAAAATAAAGTAAAAATTTGAAATTTAATATGAAAAAGATCCTTTATTCCTACTCAGAAAATGAAAGGCTAAGCACAGAAATATGTAGTATGCATTATATAATGATTTGAACAAAGTCTAGTGATTTATTCATTGAGAAGTTAGTATTCAAGTCTACTTGGCACATGAGGCAGGTTTTTGTTTTTTGCAAGGTTGCCTATTAGCCATCTTATATTTCACCCCCATTGAATCTGATTAGACACTAAACAGTCTCTTCTTTCCAGTGGCTTATCATTCTCTGAGGCTGGTTTTCCCTTCCATCCATTTGTTCTTAATGCTGTTCAACTTCTTGCCACTGAAACTGGCACCACTGCCTGCTGTCCTTGTTGCCCTGGGGATACTGCTGACAATCTTCTGGTGGAGGATGATGCTGCAGCCATAGGGCTCTAGGCATATCTAGTTTTCACAAGGTTCTATACAATAGGAAAGAAGGAATCACTTCCAGGGCCACCCTCCCCATCTTTTTTTCCTTCCTTTTGACCCCTACCTGACCCCCAAGCCACCCAGATTCCTCCCAGTTTGACTAATTGGTAGAAAACCCTTCCAATGAGATCACCATCCTCCATTCTACCTTCCTTTTACCCATTCCCCTGACGCCTAGACTCTATCACAGTGGTGGATGTTTCAATCACACCATTTTCCTCCTTGATGCCTTTACCAAATCCTAGACTACCTAGATCCCATTAGGATTACTGGTCAGGAAAAGTAATAAGATCTCTCACAACATCTTTTTCTTTTTAGGTTTTTGCAAGGCAAATGGGGCTAAATAACTTGTTCAAGGCCACACAGCTAGGTAATTTTTAAGTATCTGATGTCAGATTTGAACTCAGGTACTCCTAACTCCAGGGCCAGTGGTCTATCCATTATGCCACCTAGCGGCACCAAAACATCTCGATAAGATGAATGTCACCAACTTTAATCCTTTCCATGAGATGGAAAATAAATTGTCTTTTATCATCTACTCCATGGTATCCTAAGTTCATCTAAGTCTTACCATCTACTCTAAATATTTTAATAACTTTATATCATAATAATTAGTTTGCTTTGTAATCCTATATATTTTATTTTATAGTTTCAAAATATTCTTCTGAAAAAGGATCCATAGGTATCGTCAGACTCCCAAAAATAATCTATGATATGAAAAAGGTCAGTTCTTACAGATTCCCAAGTACTGTAATATGAGCTACCAAAAAGCCTTAGAGTCCCCAGAGCCACCATCTCCACCCCCTTAAGACTTTGGAGACTTTCTGTCCACCTGGAAGCTGAACTCATCTTGTTTCCCCCAATTAGAATGTAAGTTTCTAGAAAGCAAAGACTGTCTTCCTTTTTCTGTTTCTATCTCCAGTGCTTACATAGTACTTAGCATATAATAAGCACTTGATAAACATTTTATTTCATTCTTTTAAATGAACAAATAGAAGAGCACTCAAAAAAAAGTAGCACCAGGGGCGGCACTTAATAATTACCCAGCTGTGTGGCCTTGGGCAAGCCACTGAACCCCGTCTGCCTTGCAGAAAAACCTAAAAAAAAAAAAAAGTAGCTCCATATTAGGGATTAGTCCCCAGGCAGAAAATGACATCCCTACTAGAGGCTGAAGTCAAAAGGGCAAGAGATAGCCAAGGAATGAGTGGTCCCTTTAATAAATACATGAAGTTCAGGCTTAGCAACCAATCTTCCCATCCCCAAACTTCAATGTGATTACTAGTAATGCTCACTGAAACAACTGCCAGGCTTTTATACTAAAAATCTTCTAGTAATCTCCCAGATATCTCTGTCTATAACAGATTATCTGAAGGAAACATTGCCCCTGCCCAAAACTGTTGGTCCTTAGCTGCATCAGATGAATCCAGTTGTCCTTATCTTGAACTAGGAGGGGCAAAGAGCTTGGCAGAGTCTGAGTGTGTCAAGTCAGCAGGGCAGTCTTTCATCTGACTATTGACAAACATTTACCCAGAGATTATTGTACTTGAGACCAACAACCTCTTTTTAAAGACTTGATTGTAACCTTGTCTTTACAATGGGTAAGATCCGTATTCATTCATTCATTACATAATCATTTATTATATAGCTTTTACCATGACCTTCTCCATCTATTACTTCCTACCTGATACCTCTAGAACAGTCAAGTTAGGCCCCTTCCCTTCCCTTTTAGGAGTTAAAATGTAGGAGTCCATTCTTCTTAATTTTATTTTTATTTTGAACATAACAAATACCAAATAAGATGTGTATTTCTATTTGCATCGTGAAACAAAAAACGGAAGATTGTTTTTTACATGAAACTGCAGATTTATTATCTATCACTTGCTTTTCTTCTTAAGTATATAGCAAGTACAATATTGTGGTTTTCAAAGCTGTCCTGCTGCTTGTCTGCACTTTTAAAAGTACAGAGGGTCCTTCAGGCCCTCTCTCACCTGGTGTGGAGATGAACCTAAGAATGCAGAACCCCAATCTTCCTTCCGCCTCTAGGGTGTCTATTTTTTCCCTCTGCTTTTAGGTGCAGGACATTGTAGTGACCAAGATCTCATATGCTTCAAATGGTCAGGAAAGTAAGCCACAAAAAGTCTGAGACCTAGAGGCCATACCAGGATTTGCCAGAAGTCTGATAGTAAGAAAAGGAGATCTCAATGACCTACCCAGGTCCATCTAGTGTAACACAAATGTAGACCCACCAGCCAGATCAAATTTTGAAGTGAACATGGTGGAATAAATACTATGTAGAAATTATGTTAAATCCAAGCACGCTCTCCTCATAAAAAATAAACCCTCCAGGTGTTAGGACTGATGTTTATAATCACATTTTTCTTAAATCTTTAAAGAAACATTTCCTTGCCAATCTCTAATTAATGTTAATTGGTTGAAATGGGATTAGGGTATTAATTGCTGGTGGCTAACAATGGGGAAAATATACCAGAATGGAATCTCAAGTCAATAGAGTTGGAGAAAGTCATCCATAGCTCCTCAGTTGTACCCTTAGAAACTTGAAGGGAAATACAGCTAGCCTCTCTCAGGAAGAAAAATTCAGAGTCATCATTGTTATTATAGTATAAATTGTTCTTCTGATCCTCTTAACTTTATTCTGCAACAATTCATGCAAGTCTTCCCGGGTTACTCTGAAAGCATTTATTTTATTTTTAAGATTGAGGTCCACTGATTTTAGCTCAGACTGGCATATCTGCATCCTCTGTGAAGGTTTCAAATGGCCTGGGAAATAGTTTTAATTAATCAAACTTATTTATTGTTTTTCTCAATTTCTCTTCAGATTTTTTTAAAAAAATTTATTTATTTGTTTTTTGCAAGGGGTTAAGTGACTGGCCCAAGGTCACACAGCTGGGTAATTATTAAGTGCCTGAGGTCAGATTTGGACTCAGGTCTTCCTGACTCCAGGGCCAGTGCTCTATCTACTTCACCACCTAGCTGCCCCTGTTTTCTCAATTTAATAAAAGACTCACCTCTCCATTCTAAGTCAGTGATTCTTAAGTTTTTGAGTTCTTTAAATGAGGAAGCTTTTTTTTTCTTTCCTTCCCTTTCTCCTCTCTGATTCGTAACCTTTCATTCTGAGTGAGTCCTGGGAAGGTAATCCCTGAACAAGTAACTATCAAACCTTTGTGGAAGTCAGCTCTGTTTCAACTCTTCTGAATCTGCAAGGGAAATGTACATCTGTAGCTCTATCAATCTTTCATTGTTCTTGCTTGCTTTTTCACAGTCTTTTAAAAGGAGCACTTTATACGATTTAGATGCTGCAAACCATGGGATCGGTGCCAGCCATTACCAGGGAGGACTGCTGCAGCACAGCTCACAATAGGTAAGCTCCTATATCACCACCAAATGGCCGTAGAGATGTCTGTTGTCTGAAAGTTGAGAGGTAATTGGAAGTAGGAGGACAGGAACAGTAGCAATTAGTCTTTGTCTTAAAAAGAGAGAGAAAGAAAGAAAGTAGCTTCCTCATATAATATTTATTTATTAGTTTTCTAAAGATGTGACCATTGTAAAATTTCTGGGCATAAGTACAAAACTTTAAAACCACCAAAAACCCCAACAAATTTGCCCTTCTCAACTCATCACAGACAAATACGATTGGCCTGTGAAGACTGAAGAATTCAGATATGATTGAACCAACTGGAGAAATCTATTGAGAGTCAAGGAAAGGACATGTTCAAATGAAACAGTCTCTTAGACATTATAATGGAAAAATATGATAGTGTGAAATCTATACAAGCTGGTAAATAGTTTAAGAAGCGAAAACTTTTCCAATAAACTGTACATATTTACTATGTGTTGATTACATTCTCAGATTATAAGATTTAGAGCTTAAAAATGACCTTAGAAATATCTACTCTAACCCCTTTATTTTACAGATGAAAAAACTGAGTCCTAAAGAAGTGAAATAAAAAACCTGGAAAGATTTGTATGACCCACAGAAGTAAAATGAATCATGTAAAGTCACAAACATATTCATTACCAGAACCAGTATTATTAGAACCCAGATCTAATAATAGATTAGACTTCAAATCCAACATTCTTTCCATTTCACTATCCTGCTTTCTCTAAGCAAAAGAATAATTCATTTTGTTGATGTTATTTTTATGGCATTCATAATTCACACACAAAAATGTTAGAAGAGCCAAAGTACACAGGGAGGATACCATGCGTTAGATTTATGGGAAGTCATGGACAAGTGAGCAAGGAGAAAGGCATGGTAGAGCTTATGATCTCTCTTGGTAGAACAGGAACCACATTGAAGAGATCAAAAATCAATCCATGGAAGAATATTCACAGTAGTTCATGGTTCTCTTCTTGGGGGTTTTATATAGGTTAGAAGGAAGAAAAGAAGGAAGGAAAGAAAAACACATTTATTAAGCAACTATATACCAGCCGAGCAATCTAGCAGCATTATTCTCATGGCCTGCCAGGAAGCTTCCAGGAAACCAAAGTCTTTGGGTTCTTGGGGAATATAAAGGCAGAACTGAATAGAATAGATCATCATGAGACAAGCTAGGTTAGTTTTACCCTGCTGATGAGGATTTATCACCTAATATGAGTGGAAGCAACTATAAGGTACCAAAGGGATATAGCTACCAGTTATGGAACTTTAACTGAATGCTGCTATCAAAATCTAAACATGATGATATCACAGAACCACGATGTCTTGGTGATATGGGAAAGATCTACATCTAAAAGGCCAAGATATCTCATTATATCCAGGCTGATACCAGTCTGGGTTCAGATTGATGATTCTGGAAGAGATAGTGAGAATGGTGTCTTTGCATAGCATCTCACTTTAATCTAAATTAAATGAATGTTATGACATCATTTACTTGATGTCAGGGTCATCTTCTTAGGAAGGACAACAAAAATAGATCCTACTAGCTGTGTGACCCTAGGTAAGTCATTTAACTGATTTGCCTCAGTTTTGTCAAATGTAAAATGGGAATAATAATAATAATTACAATAATCCCTATCTTCCAAGATAAAATGAGATAATATTATAAAGTGCTTTGTAAACCTTAAAGTGCT
The DNA here is from genome assembly GCF_037893015.1 of Macrotis lagotis. NCBI lineage: Eukaryota > Metazoa > Chordata > Mammalia > Peramelemorphia > Peramelidae > Macrotis > Macrotis lagotis. Next base: position 57,914,127 of record NC_133660.1, on the reverse strand, counting down.
ATATAAATGTGATTTATTATTAAAATTAGGTCCATGTGTCGCTCAGTCATTGCCTGGTCAAAGCAGGTCTGCCTTTATTTCTGTAAAGAGTGTTTTGTGATTGCATTTATGAAATTCCCATAGATTAACAAGTATTTTATACATTATATAGATATTTTTAACAGATTACTTCTCTCTTCCTGCTGGGTTTTGTGGGTAATATGTAGAAATGATGATTTATGTGGTTTTATTTCATATTCTACAAATTTGTTAAATGTATTCATTGTTTCAATGAATTTTAGTAGACTGGTATTCTCATTCAGTGTTTCTCATATCATCTGCAAAAAGAAATAGTTTTGTTTCCTCTTTGCCTATGTTTATCTCCTTGATTTCCATTTCCTGGCTTATTGCCATAGTTAACATTTCTATGGGCTAGTCAAGACAAAAGTGAAAGCAATTTCAAATTAAGATTATAATTTGGAGCTGAAAGGAACCTTAGAAGTTATCCAATCCAATGCTCTCATTTTATAATAAGAGATTTGAAAACTGGAAAAGTTAAGTGATTTGTCCAAATTCACAAAGTAAATATCAGAGTCAGGATCCAAATCCAAGTCCTTTTACACCAAATTCAGTATCATTATTTTTATTGTTTTCCACTGCAAATTATTCCTGCAGAGGAGAGTAGATTATTAATGAGGCCCATGAATCATCTCAGAAAGTCTCCATAGCTACTCATATGGTTGCAGTGGACTTTATGTCTTGTTTAACATTCCTTCTTAAAATTCTATTTCTTACTTATCCTCAATGTAAAGACTAACAGACTGCCTTCTGTGGTGGGGGGGAAGTAAGATTAGGGGGGGAAATTGTAAAACTAAAAATTAAATTAAAAAAAGAAAGAAAAGAAAAGAAATTAGTTATCCCCAGCTTCTGTCTCCTTGTTAAAAATACCCAGAACAAAGCCATCCTGGAGAGGTAAGGCAATGATTAAATCTTCAACCAGAGTTCTAAGGCTTAGATAACCTCTTCCACTCCATGAGAATTTCTTCATCACATAAGCCTCTGTGGAAAAACCCATCTGGGCAATGTTTTGTTTTGTTTCTACCTCACCCCCAAAAGTTATGGAAGCAAAGAGGTCCCATAACTGAGTACCACAACCCATATTGACAGACTGCCATGAACTCTAGAATTGGGCAATTAACAACATAGCTAATTCATGGCCTCCAATGATGACACTGTCAATGATGCCTCAAAATTTCTTCAGTTCCTACGTACTCTTCCTAAAAACCTCCCTATTTTTCTGCATCTCATAAACTGTAGCACAGATCAGCTCATCCAACAGCCTACCAGATCTATATTTTAGCATGCTCTCTCCTGAGCTCTGAATCTACATTTCAATTTACTTACTAGACATCTACACCTGAGTATCCAATTGTTACCTCAAACTCAGTATGTTCAAGACTGATCTCATCAGTTTGCTTCCAAAAAATGCTTCTAACTTTATGTTTTCTATTGATATGACCAAATGTTCAATCAACAAACATTTATTTTTCATTTGCCTTATACCCTACCCCAAACCCACCCCACCATGTTCTCTGCTATTCCTCTCATAAGGCCTTCCAAGTCCAGACTCTGAGCATTTTCTCTGGATGTTCAGGATGCTAAGTATGCTCTCCTTCCTTATTTCCATGTTCTGGCTTCCATAGCTTCCTTCAAGCCTCAAGTACAAGCCCACCTTACAAAAGAAGTCTTTCCTGATGTGTCTCAATTTTCTCTCTCTCTCTCTCTCTCTCTCTCTCTCTCTCTCTCTCTCTCTCTCTCTCTCTCTCTCTCTTTCTCTCACTCTCTCTCTCTCTCTGTTGATTATCTCCTTGTATCTTGCATATATCATATCTATACAGCTTTATCTCCCAATTGGACCCTGAATTCCTCAAGTGGAATGTTGTGCCTTTCTTTGTATCTCCAGTGCTTAGCAAAGTGCCTACCATAGAGTAGGCATTAAATAAATGCTTGTAGATGATGATAATTTTAAGCTCTTCAAGAGTAAACTAAGTCATTTTGTATCTTTGTGCCCCTGACACATAAAACAATTTTGGACACATAGTGGGGCAGCCTGGAGTCAGCAAGACTTATCATCTTGAGTTCAAATCTGATCTCAATTTCTTTTTTTTTTTAGGTTTTTGCAAGGCAAATGGGGTTAAGTGGCTTGCCCAAGTCCACACAGCTAGGTAATTGTTAAGTGTCTGAGACTTGATTTGAACCCAGGCACTCCTAACTCCAGGGCGGGTGCTTTATCCACTGCGCCACCTAGCCGCCCCATGATCTCAATTTCTTATCTGTAAAATAAGTTGGAAAAGGAAATGGCAGACCACTCCTGCTTCTATACCAAGAAAACTCCAAATGAGTTAGACACACCTGAAAGAACTCAATAAAAAAGAGACTGTTAGATTGTAAGCTCATTGAGGGCAGGAACTATTTGTCTTTTTTGTATCCTCAGTATTTGACACAGAGTAGACATTTAATAAGTGCTTATTGACTTTAAGAACAAATTAGCTTATTTATCTGCTAGAGACTCCATCAGTTCAGATACTCATTCCTTTCCAACCATCGCTTGAATCCCAAGAAATTGTGAGCCAGCTAAGGTATTTGCTTGGTATCTTCTCTAGCTTTTGGAATCTTCTCCAGCTTTATTGTATATTGCTTCCCCCCCATACCCCACCCCCAGCATATCTGTATTAATTCAATACCCTGTACTAATTTAATGGTCATTCATTCTTTTTTTTTTAAGTTTTTGCAAGGCAATGGGGTTAAGTGCCTTGCCCAAGGCCACACGGCTAAGTAATTATTAAGTGTCTGAGGCCGCATTTGAACTCAGGTACTCCTGACTACAGGGCCGGTGCTCTATCCACTGCGCCTAGCCGCCCCATGGTCATTCATTCTAAATGGATTCCAAGAAATTGTGTACCTTTCTGCCTTTTGATAATTTGTATGTTGTGTGTGTATATATATATATATATATATTATATTATATTATATTATATTACTATCAACTTTATATTCTATCTTATTCTTCTCCTGCTTTATAAAAATATGTAATGATCATGAAAAACTCTTGTGTGGTATACAGTCAGTTTCTAAGTACCATTCTTGAATTTATTCAGGCAGTAGCATTCTCAGTTCTTTGACTCTGTTGTATATCCATAATGTTCGCATTACTAAATGACTTTCCCAAGGTCATACAACTAAGTATTAAATGTCTGGGGCCATATTTGAACTCAGGTTCCTGAGGCCACAGCCAGTGCCCTATCCACTGTGCCACCTAACTGCCCCTCTCAGTACTTAATTTTAATAATTTGATTCATTTGTTTTTAATGGATAACACCTAGAACTTCTCATATTTTTTACTGGAAGTTCTCATAGTTGGGTTATTTTGGCTTTTTAAAAGCATAGCTCAAGGCACCTAATAAAATGTGAAAATTTTCACTTTAATAATACCATAATACTAAACCGTACAAATTCAAAATGGCCTAATATACCCCTCCCCTTACACAAAGGTACATTTCATCTCCAGGATGACTTGGAAGTCTATAGAATTTTAGAGCAGAAAAGGATGGCTACCACTTGCTCATTTCCTCATTCTATATGTAAGGGAATTAATTGGCCCTCTGGGTACCTTCTAAAGATTAAGTATTCAGATTCTTCCAAAATACTATCCAGTGGTTTTTAGACATGTGTAATTCTAAAGAAAATATCAGAATTTGGGGAAAAGACTTTCATTTCTCCTTTCGTTTCATTAGCAGAGAAGCCAGTGCTTTAGCCTCCTCCATAACACAGGATTATAAAGTTTTTAAATGGGCCTCAATAGAACAGTTGAGAATCACTATTGATAAGGTGTTTCTGTAAAACTTTAAGGTAAGATTGACAGGAATACAATATGGAATGAATTTCAATTAATCTGGATCATAAGAATTCAAACAGTAAGAGTTTTAAGAGTGTATCTACTCTGATTCCCCCATTGTAAAGATGAAAAAAACTGAGGCAGAGAAGGGGTTGTGGCTCGCCTCCTATTTCCTGAGGTCAAAACTGCCATAGAAATAGGGATGGAAAGGATTGAACTAGAGTAAAGGATCCTTAGCTCATAAATACAGAATAGGAAGAGACCTAAGAGATGACCTATAAAATAACCTTCCCATAATGTAACACCACTTCTAAATTTACTGTCCCAACTCCTACTCATGGGTTGATATCTTCATGGGTTGAGTCCCTCAAAGATGGCTGACCATTGTCCTCATCAAGGTTCTAGGGGGTCACCCTGAGAGATTGGGAGTTTTTAGTACTCCTGTATTTTATAACCCATCCCAAAGGCTTCCTTCAAGGCTTATCTCAAGTGCTATCTCCTACAGGAAGCTTGGCAACTAGGTGGCATGGTGAATAGACTTGGAGTCAGGAAGATCCAAGTTCAAATGTGACTTCAAACACTTACTTGGCTATGTGTCTCCTGGGCAAGTGTCTCTGTGCTTCAGTTTCCTCATCAGTGAAAAAAGAGCTTGCTTCCCAGGGTTGTTATAAGGACAAAATATTTATAAAGTACTGTTTAAACTTTAAAATACTATATAAAAGATCACTGCCAGAAGAGGAAATCTCCTACCTCAGCTACTATTATCTTCCTTCAAGAAATTGCTATGTGACTAATTTATATTTATTTTGTATTTAATTTTCCTACTCCACATGACTACATCTGTATACGCTGTTTTCCCTTACTAGAATGTAAGCTTATTGAAACAAAGGACTGTTCTATTTTCCCCTTTATATCCCCCAGTAATAAAATTATGCCTGGCACATAATAATTGACTTGATAAATGTCTATTTATTAATAATTTATTTATTAACTTAATAGCAATGCTTATTAATGTTTAATATTGATTTGTTGATACATATTAATTATTATTAATAAATGTCTAAAAAGATCACTTGGCCAAATTCCTTAATTTTATAGACCATATACCAGTGTGAAGTGATTTGTCCAGAGTCACATGACTCAGAAGCAACAAAGCCTGGACTCAAAATTGAGTCTTCTGATTAAATCCAGTGCTTTTTCCTCTGGTCTCATTAAAAAAAATAATAATAATCTTTGTTCTTATTATGTCCTAGAAGTTTTGCTTCACTGGTTACTCCTTCTGTTAATGTTAGTTCTTGACCAGGCATGATTTCAATCTATAGTGTTTGCTTAAAGCCAAGAATTTATTACTGTTTTGGTGTAGCAACCACCCATTTAACAATCAATCACATGAACTCCTTCAGGGGTTCAGTAAACAGTGCTCTTTTGAAACAACTTCCTTATTTTGTTGGTCTTTGGACTCATATGCCCTACCCAGAATAAGGGTCTTATTTAATGCATAATACTATCTGAATTCTCTCCCTTTGTTAGTCCATGGGGTTCCAATTAGGTCTGGGGACATTGTGGACTTTTGTGGGTATCCATAGGTTTAATGTAAAACCAACTAGAAAGGAAATCTTTCAGGGAATAAGTTCTTTGGGCTTTACTGTGAGAATCCTAAAAGTAAATCTCAGCTCAAGATGTAAAAATGTCTGGGGCTGCTAGGTGGCATAGTGGATAAAGCACTGGCCCTGGAGTCAGGAGTACCTGGATTCAAACCCGGTCTCAGACACTTAATAATTACCTAGCTGTGTGGCCTTGGGCAAGCCACTTAACCCCGTTTGCCTTGCAAAAACCTAAAAAAAGCCAAACAAATAAAAAAAAAGATGTGAGAATGTCAATGACATCCTTCTCATTCATTGGAATTTGAAGATTCAACCATTAGTTATTTGGTTGGTGCTCCTACTTAAATTCTTTTCAAGTTGAAAGGAAGAGTCCATCTGGAGTAATATTTAGAAAGTTGGAAAGAGTGGATGGATCCTTGAATCTTAGGGGAAATCTTGCTATCTGCAGAGGTCTGGTGTTCTGACCTAGAATTGTTTCTGTTTTGACTCCATCATGCCTAACTTGCTGGGTTCTATATATGTTTGCACACATATATTTGTTTTTGATATTGGTTAATCTGATACCAAGAGATAATGTGATAGACTTGGAGTCAGGTACTGTAAAAGGAGGAAGTTGAATACAAAAGGACATCTAAGATTTTCCCTACTTCCAAATCTGCTATCTTCTGCATCCTTAGTCAGGATTCATTCACTTCTTTCCAGCTATCATTTGTACCTTTTTATCTCCAGTAGCTCTCTCGATCTACTTGTAGGATAGAGCTCCTCTAATCTGTTTTGGTTCATATAATCCTCATAGACAGACCAGGAATTCCTACTTCCCTGAAGTTTTTGCTTTGGTCACACAGAGCTTCCATTACATTGATGGACAACTTTCTTGGAATCTAGCCAGAAGGGCTTAGTTGTCACCTTTAAGAATCATCCATCCCTTGGGAATTCAGGGAAGCCTGGAGGGATTTGCATGAATTGATGCTGAGCGAGATGAGCAGAACCAGAAGAACATTGTACACCCTAAAAGCAACATGGGGGTGATGATCAACCTTAATGGACTTGCCCATTCCATCAGTGCAACAATCAGGCACAATTTTAGGGTATCTGCAATGGAAAATACCATCTGTATCCTGAGAAAGAATTGTGGAATTTGAACAAAGACCAAAGACTATTACGCTTTTATCTTTTTTTTTTTTACGGTTTGTTTTTTTTTTGCAAGGCAATGGGGTTAAGAGGCTTGCCCAAGGCCACACAGCTAGGTATTTATTAAGTGTCTGAGACTGGATTTGAACCCAGGTACTACTGACTCCAGGGCTGGTTCCCTGTCCACTGCACCACCTAGCTGCCCCAGACTATTACACTTAATTAAAAAAAAAAGACCCCGGGGTGACTAGTTGGCGCAGTGGATAAAGCACCGGCCCTGGAGTCAGGAGTACCTGGGTTCAAATCCAGTCTCAGACACTTAATAAATACCTAGCTGTGTGGCCTTGGGCATGCCTCTTAACCCCATTTGCCTTGAAAAATCTAAAAAAACCCCTATTATCTTATGTAATTTTGCTATCTCTTATATTTTATTTTTTCTTCCTAAGGATCTTATTCCTCTCTCATCACATTCAACTTAGATCAATGTATACCACGGAAACAATGTAAAGATTAACAGATTGCCTTCTGGGGCGGGGGGAGCAAGATTAGGGGAAAAATTATAAAATTCAAGATAAATAAAATCTTTCCTTAAAAAAACACTCCCCAGTGCTGCAGAAACCAAAATAATTTATAATTGGTAAATATTTAACAAAAATTTTAAAATACAATAAAAATAGGCAATATTTCTATATGGTTTTCTAAGTTAATAATCAACCCTCATGGATCTTTGGGGGTTGGAAGTGGTAAATAGTATTTTATTTTTTCCAATTACCTGTAAAGATAGTTTTCAACTATCCCTTTCTCCCATCCCCCCTCCCCAAGCAATCTGATATGAGTTATTCATGCACAATCATGTAAGCATATTTCCAAATTAGTCATGTTGTGAAAGAAGAAACAGAAGAAAAGGGGAAAAATACCAAAAAAAACTCTACAAAATAAGTGAAAATAATATGCTTTGATCTGCATTCAGTCTTTATTGTTCTTTAGCATTTTCCATCTTTTTTGGGGGGGGGAATTTTCTTGTAACAATGTATTTTTGAGAAGACAGTCTATCTTAGTTGATTATCACACAATATTGCTGTTATTGTGTACAATGTTTTGGTTCTGCTCACTTCTCTCAGCATCAGTTAGGATAAGTCTTTCCAGGTTTTTCTGAAACCCCCCTGTTCATCATTTCTTATTGCACAATGTATTCCATTACATTTATATATCATAAGTTGTTTAGCCATTACCCAATTGATGAGAATTCCCTCAGTTTCCACTAGCCAACACAAAAGAATTGCTATAAATATTTTATTCATGTAGGGCTTTTTCTATGATCTCTGTGAGATACAGACCTAATAATGGTATTGTTGGATCAAAGGGTATGCACAATTTTGTAGCCTTTTGGGCATAGTTTCAAACTCTGAAATGATGGGATCAGTTCACAAATCCACCAATGATGCATCAGTATCCCAATCTTACCACATCCCTTCCAACACTGATCATTTTCCTTTTTTTGGCCTATTAGCCAATCTGATAGGTGTGAGGTGGTACTTCAGAGTTGTTTTAATTTGCATTTCTCTAATAAATAGTGATTTTGAATATTTTTTCATATGACTAGATAATTTCTTAATCTAAAAACTGTTCATATCTTTGATCATTTATCAATTGAAGAATGACTTGTATTCTTATAAATTTGATTCAGTTCTCTATATATTTGAGAAATGAAGCCTTTATCAGAGTCACTGCTTTAAAATTGTTTCCTATCTTTCTGCTTTCCTTCAAATCTTGATTGCATTGGTTTTGTTTGAACTTTAAATTTAATGTAATCAAAATTATCCATTTTTTTATTTCATAATGTTCTCTATCTCTTGTTTGGTCATAAATTCTTGCCCTTTCCATATATCTGACAGGTAAACTATTCCTTGCTTTCCTGATTTGCTTTTTTTTTTTTTTTTTAGATTTTTCAAGGCAATGGGGTTAAGTGGCTTGCCCAAGGCCACACAGCTAGGTAATTATTAAGTGTCTGAGGTCCGATTTGAACTCAGGTACTCCTGACTCCAAGGCCGATGCTCTATCCACTGCGCCACCTAGCCACCCCCTGATTTGCTTTTGGTATCATGCTTTATGTCTAAATCATTTACTCATTTTGATCTTATCTTGATATAGGGTGTGAAATATTGGTCTATGTCTAGTTTCTGCTATATGTTTTTCCAGTAGTTTTTGTCAAATAATGAGTTCTTATACAAGAAGCCAGAGTCTTTGGGTTTATCAAACATCAGATTACTATAATTATTTACTACAGTGTCTTGTGTACCTAATATATTCCCTCAGGGATTTATATGGATGGTATAGTGACTCTTGTTTTTATTTGAATTTGATACCACTGGCCTAGAACACTGAGAATTTTGCATGACTTATTACAGTTTGGGTCAAAAGTGGAATTTGATCTCAGGTCTTGAACTACCAACTTCAAGACCAGTTGTTTCCATATAGAAAGAGCTTAATAAGTAATTGTTGAAGCCATTCCTGTTCTTTGTGCTTTGAAACTTGGGTTCTCTTCCCATCATCTAGAGTTGGACTTGGGGAGATGGTATTCTATGCTGCCAGGATGACTGATTTCCAGACTCATTTCTCCACTTTGGGCCAAAAGTGACCCCTTTGTATTGAAACCCTGCAATCAGACAAGGGACACACACACACACACATGCACACACACATACAGACACATACATCATATACAACACACAAGCCACAATACACACATACAACATACAACAAACCCATATACCACAGAGACAACACATACATGCACCACACATACACCATATACAACAAACACATCACACAGATACCACACACACAAAACACATAAACCTTTACACATATATAAACTTGAAAGTAGGACTGGATTAAATAAAGGGCACCTATGTGGAGCTGAGCACCCAACTTGGGTGACTGTGTTCTGGCAGCAGAAAGTCCAGGGTCATCTATGCTTCCCCACCCTAAGACTTAACCTTATCACTTCACTTCCTCTCACTCCAAGGTCCATTCAATAAATGGTTGAAAACAAATTCTTGCTGAATAAGATAGAATTGACTTATTCAAATGACTTGAAGCATATATGTACTATGCTACTCTATCACAGGTGAGGCTATACCTTCAGCAGTGTCAAAGTCATAAATATTTTCAGGTTCTTTGAGATTCTTAAGTTTTTCTTTTTCCTCTGAGGTATGATTCTGATCTTAGTCTCCCAGTCCACATCTGTACCAATAAGCTGGGTGATTCCATTCCAGAAAACAGTTGGACTATCTCCCCTCAGTGTTCTAGGGATATTCCTGATGGGAAGTGTGGTTACTTTAATTCTATAAGCTTAAGCCTTCATCTGGAGAATGAAGAAACACATCCTTCCAAATTTCATTGCTAGAGTTTAACTTCCTAATATTATTCAACCTGTAGATAGTTCTTTGTCATTACTGGAAACTAATTGGTTTCAGTGGCTTTTAGCAAAGCAATACTTAGGGGAAAAAAAAGACATAACAAAGAACCAGACTGAGAGTACTTTCTTCTCCCTATATACTCCTCAGTCTCAGAAAGAGTAGCCTCAGATTTAAAGTGATAAATCTAAACTATTTTTACCACTGAATTCACTTCTCAAAGCACTATAGCTGATAGAGCAACTTCTCTCTGGCTTGCAGGATAGAATATCTTGGCTTCTTGGTTCATCCACTGATAACCTGAGATAAGCAGATACTTCCTTAGGGATGATTCCTTTCAAAATTCAGCTGCTAGACACTAGTGGCTCTTTTCTTTCTTTTTCTTTTCTTTCTGTTTTTTTTTTTAGGTTTTTTTTTGCAAGGCAATGGGGTTAAGTGATTTGCCCAAGGACACTAGGTAATTATTATTATAATTATATCATAATATTATATTACTACACACCTCATTTGAGGCCGGATTTGAACTCAGGTACTCCTGACTCCAGGGCCAGTGCTCTAACCACTGAACAACCTAGCCACCCCTCTTTCTTTCTCTTTCTATCTTTCTTTTTTCTTTGTTTTTTTTCAAGGCAGTAGAGTTAAGTGACTTGCCCAAGGTCACACAACCAGATTATTAAGTGTCTGAGATGCTAGTGACTTCAAAACTCACAAGATCACTCCATGTCCAATAAAATTTTACCCAGAATCAATAAAAGTTCCAGAACAACAGGGTTCCAGGGAAAAACATCAGGATCATTAATTCACAAGCTACACTGAGACCTGGGTGGAAGATGAGGAAATGAGATCTCATTCTCAGCTAGGAGACTTACAAGCATTTCTTCTCTCTATCACCACCAGTCAAGTGATAGGGCAATTTGATCTTCTTTATAATGCACACTCAGTTCCAGGTCAGCAGTCAATTAAAAGGCTTTTCTTCACCTAGACAAGTAATCCCAGCATATCTGTAGAACTTCAGAATCAAGGGCAGGGTTTTTCCTTTAAGCATATGCCCACATTTTCAGGAGTAGGCTCAAACAGCCTATGAATTGTCAGCAAGAAAAACATACTATGCATACTCTAAGGACTGGGACCACAGTCTTCTTTGGGGGTTTCAGAAACCACAACTATTACCACACACCTAATACAAATACTTACCATTAAAATGTAAAACAAACCTGGGATGGGGCAAAATCTCTCCCCTCCAGAGTTACTTCACTCAGTTTTCCCTGACCTGAGTGTAAGTGACCTAGGAAATGGAAAGAATATTAGATTTAGAATTAGAAGGAAGGAGTTCTAGCCATGATTCCTAACATCTACTAACGGTATGATCCTGACTAGGCTACTTCTTCATTTTCAGCCTTAGTTTCCCCATGTCTAAAATGGGAATGCTTACATTACTTTCCTTACAGAGTTTTTTAAAAGGGCATTACTTTGTTAACATTAAAGTGCTATAGAACCATGACTTCTTTTTAATGCTGTACTCAGAGCTGTCCCATATTAATTATCATCAATATCACAATCATCATCATTATTTTATTATATATGTGTGTGTGTGTGTGTGTGTGTGTGTGTGTGTGTGTGTGTGTGTGTGTATAGATGTATACACAGAGAGGGTGGGGAGAGGGGGAGGGGAGAGAGGCAGAGAGAGAGAGAGAGAGAGAGAGACTGGGTCTCCCTGTTTCTTCAAGGCTGGAAATGCACTGACCATTCCCTTATTGATCTCACTGCTGATTGACATTGGCGCTTTATCCTGATCCATTAACAAACCTAATACTTCTTTAGGTAACCTGGTGACCCTCTGCTCCTAGGGGTTCATCATAATGATGGCAGATTTATCACAGACAAACAATCCCTTTAAGTTTTACTATAGTTTAGAACTCCAGGGTTCAAATGAGGATCATAGGTTTTAAAACTGGAAGATGTCTTAGAGATTTTTGAAGAAGCCATTCTTGGGTCATTCCTATAGTGGCATCTATATCACACTGTTGACATATCAAAGCTGCAAGTTAACTATACCCTTTAGATCTTTTTCAGATGAGCTTTTGTTTAGTCCCATTCTTCACTTTTCTTCTCTCCTTTTACCAACCATCCATCCCATTATCACCTCCTTCATTAAAGTGATCCCTCCTCTAGTAAGGGAAACAGTCATTCCAAGTTTCAAACTGGGATTCATTAGGGGATAGTCCACCCATGTCACCTCAGCATGATTTTACTAATCATGGAAGCATTACCTCTGCTGCTCCAGGCCACCCTGACTCTCAGATGAATTTTCTTCGTGTGAAATTTAGATTTTAGCTCCTTGTGGCTGTGTTCCAAAGTGCTGCATCATCTCAGCATTAGCCCCAGTATTATTTACATTCTAGCCTATAACATTTTGCACATAGCTGGTAGTACTAGCAAATACATTATTGTTAGAAATGCTTTCTATAAGCCAGCTGACTTAACAATCCTCTTCCTACTTGGTTTCAGGGTGGATCCCTTACAGTTTGTTCCACAGCCTGGACCATGAATAATTTATGGATATCTATTAAAAAGGGCTGTCTGGGATCAATAAAGATGTAAACATGCCCGCTATTATAAATACCTCCATAGCAGCTAAAGTCCAAGACCAGGTTCCTCTTTTCACAGAATGATTTGTTGTTTTTAACTGGATCTAAGATTTTATTGTAGCACTTGCAAAGCAATTTGGAGCCTCAGTTACCTTGGTCACAGAGAAGTTAAGGGATTTGGCTTGGATCACACAGTCAATATGGAACTATTATCCAGATCTTAGTGAATCTGAGACTGGCTTTCTATGTACTACACCACAACTGCATTTCCACAAATTTAACTGAGGGAACTGAAATCTTTTTTGCCATAGTGGTTTCCTTTTAATCTGCCCCAGAACTTAATGAAATATAAGTTTATCTATCACCAAACATTATTTCATGCCTACTATTTACCAGACATTGTGCAAAATGCTGGGATACCAAAAAAGGACAAAAGACAGTCTCTCCTTTCAGGTTGTTCCTAATGAGGGTCTAAAGAGGGAGATAATATGCAAATGACAATGAACAATCAAGCCATAGACAGGCTAAATAAAAAATAATCAACTCAGGGAAGGCACTTCAATGAAAGGGTTCAGGATAGGCTTCCTAGAGGAGCTGGGATTTTAGATGGGACTTGAAGAAAGTCAGGGAAACCAGAAGGCAGATATGAAGAGAGAGAATATCCCAGGCATGGGGGATAATCAGTGAAAATGAGGAAACTGAGGCCCATAGGGTTAGTGACTTGCCCATGGTGACATAGCTGGTCAGTACCTGTGCTGGTTTTGAATGTATGAAGATGGATATTTCTGATTCCAGATCACAGTGCTCTATTCACTGTACCACTTGGCTGCCCTAGCATAAGTAGAACTCTGCATGTTTACAGAAGAAAAGCGTATCAATACGTTATCAAACTGGCCTGTAGATCAGGTGGAGATTCTACACCTTCTTATCAATATGCATTTATGACATTCCTATCATGTACATGAGACTATTCACTTGTTCCTTATCTAGTGAATACAGAGGGCATTGCTATATTTTTTTATCTAGCATCTTAGTACTACATTAGTAGTTGTTATATAAATATACAATACTGATTCCAAGTATGCTTCTAATTGAGAGACAGCAAAGACTAGAAACCACAAATACTGAACTTGAAAAGGATTTTTTTTCTTTAGGTTTTGCAAGGCAAATGGGGTTAAGTGGCTTGCCCAAGGCCACACAGCTAGGCAATTACTAAATGTCTGAGACCGGATTTGAACTCAGGTACTCCTGACTCCAGGGCCGGTGCTTTATCCACTGCACACCACCTAGCTGCCCCTTGAAAAGGATTCTTATTCTTTTTCATTAATATAAGTAGCTTGCAGCCATTGACACTTTGACTCAGGTTGCCAGCATCTACCATGGCAAGGTGCTTCTGACCAGTTGTGACTGTCACCTCTGAGCTTCATTCCTGGGTCCCTATTGACCCACATTACTGAATGATATGATCCAAGTCCCTATTCCTGACTTTCCAGACTTCAAAACAAAGTTTCCTTTCCTAATGGCTCATCTTGGAACTTCCCTCAGTCCCTAGGATTTCCTTGCCTTGGAACAGCCCAGCCTGCATGAGACTTAGAATGCAAACTCCTTGAGGACAGAATTGGGTTTTTTTTTTACTTGTATTTTCATCCTCAGTGCTTAAGGAATTCTTCTGCCCTTTTTTTGTCTTCTCCAGCTCACTTGTGTCCAAATGAAGTATGTAATGTGAAAGAATAAGACTTATTCTATTGACCTCCAGAGGGCAGAACAAGCAGCAATACCCATCATATCCATGGGGCAACTAGTTGACATAGTGGATAGAGCATTGGACTTGGAGTCAGAAAGACTTAAATTAAAATCCAGTCTCAGACACTTACTAGCTATGTGACCCTGGGCAAATCATGTAACCTTTTTTAGCCTTAGTTTCTTTGTCTGTAAAATAAGCTGGAAATAAGGTCCCTAAGAAAATGGCTAACCACTCCAGTGTCTCTTTGAAGACAATTTCCAATGGGGGCACAAAGGATATGAATGAAAAATAACTAAACAACTACAATCATATGCCCCCCTGAATCTTTTTCTCACCAGGCTAAACATCCCAACTCTTTCCAATTAATTTCATACAGTATAGATTCCAGGTCTTAACCATTCTAGTTGCCTTCCTGTAGATTCTTTTCTTGTCAGTATGCTTTTTGCATTATGATGTCCAGAAATGAACAAATAACAAGATTATGGTACTAAGATTATGGTACTAAGATCATGGTTCTAGAGTTGAAAGGAATCTCAGAGGCCACTTAATCCATTCCTCTCATTTTTACAAATGAGGAAACTGAGACCAGAAGCAGAATATGAATCCCAAGTCCTTTGTTTCCAGAACAGAAGCTCTTTTCACTGCACTCAGCTGCTTCCTGTCCTAGAAGGACATACTTTCTGGGGAAAATGCTTGCTTTTCTTTTTTTTTTAATTTTTTTTAGATTTTTTTTTTTTGCAAGGCAATGGGGTTAAGTGGCTTGCCCAAGGCCACACAGCTAGGTAATTATTAAGTGTCTGAGACCAGATTTGAACCCAGGTCCTCCTGACTCCAGGGCCAGTGCTCTATCCACTGTACCACCTAGCTGCCCCTAAAATGCTTGTTTTTCAAAAGATACTAAATGAAACTCAAAGAATTAATCAAGTGGATTTGTGAATTTAGTCAATGTGAATGACAGCGTGACTTCATATTTCCAGATAGGTGATAAGTGATGCAGAGCTTGGTTCTGATTCAGACCTCTAAGATGAACTATATGACTCCAGAGACCTATTAGTGCCTTAAAATTGGTCTTGGCAAAGAACTGGAAATTGAGGGAATGCCCAGAATTTGGGGAATGGCTGAGCAAGTTTTGGTATATGACTCTTATGGTGACTGTTATACACCATATATAAGAAACCATTATTGGTCAAACTCTGGAGAGGCATGGAATGAATTACAGGATCTGATGCTGAGCGAAGGGAGCAGAACCAAGAGAACAACATACACATTAACAACAACATTATGAATTGATCAGCTTTGATGGATGCAGCTCCTCTCAGCTGTTCAGAGACCTAGGACAATCCTGGGAGATGTTATGGACAATGCCATTCACATTCAGACTAAGAAAACAAAACAAACTACAGAATCTGAATGAACACTACATTCACTTTTTACAAATTTTTCTTATGTGTTTCCTTCCTATCCCACGGTTTTCTTTCTTTTCTCTTAGTCCTAATTTCTCATACAGAAATTGACTAAGATGTAAACATGTTCAACACAAATGTACATGCACAATGTTCACCAGACTGTTTGTCCCTGAGGGGAGGGTGGGAGAAAATTGTATAACTTATACATATGCATGTGGATGAATGTTGCAAAACTTTCATTACATCTAATTGGAAAAATAAAGTAAAATATCAATAAGAAAGAAAAGAAAAAAAGAGATTCCAGTGCTCCTCATAAACAGCATGTCAAGTTGAAAGAATGAGGGTACCCATTTCCCACCCCATGAACTCTTTATTTTTTATTTTTTGCAAAGCAAATGGAGTTAAGTGGCTTGCTCCAGGCCACACAGCTAGGTAATTATTAAGTGTCTGATTCCAGGGCACCAGGGCCGGTGCTCTATCCACTGCACCACCTAATCACCCCCATGAACTCTTTAGAGATTCATTTGCCACTACAACCATACCTCTGACCCTGATCTTTAAACCATCCCTACTCTGCCAAGTCTCATTCCTTAACAACATCCACCAAATCATCCCAGATCTCTCACCCTATTCCCGCCCCCTTAGGAAATTGTCATGTACTAATTTGTATTCTAAGTTTTTTTATGATATAACATTCCCTATGCTAGATTGTATGCTCTTTGAGGGCAGGAAACCCCTCATGTTCTCATTTTTTTATATCTCTTTATCTGAAAATGTGCCAAACTTGCATAAGCAGGAAGTTAATGTAGTGTAAATGGAAAGAGTTATATTTATCATTAGAAAACTTTAGACACAGGCATGGATGAGGTTTATTCTCTCTTCTAGTCTCAGTTTTCTTATCTGCAAATAGAGATAACTTATTATTAACTATATCTATTTATTTGCATATATATATGAAATTAAACATATAGTATATGTTATTAGCTAGTTAGTACAAGTTAAATCTATCTATATTTATGGATATATGTAGAGGGTATATATGGACTTTGATGACTGGAAGAGAGTGAGGCTGACAATCTATGATTCAAAGCATCACCACCATGATATCATTGGTCCTCTACAAAAATGACGGACAAACACCACCACCAATATTACCAATACAATCTATAGATATGTATATGTATGTGAAAGCACACACACACACACACACACACACACATATTGTGCATTGTGGGGATTTCAAAATTGTTCAATCTACAAGAAAAAAATCCTGAGCAGAGCTCTGAGCCAATGGTACTTAAGTGGACCCTAGAGCTTCCTCATGATCTGAAAACATCCTTTCCTCCAGGGCCTTGGTTTTATAGTGCTTTGATACCCAGACAACACAGATCAAGCAGATCAACAAGTCTTATTGGCAGATAGAACTTGCCCTGGACCCTGCAGGTGAGTCTTCACAAAATATAGACTCCTATTGGTCTGACAAATGAGTTAATGAGCAGAACTTGACAGACCTATCTTGACCTTTCAGGAAGTCCTACCAAGTTGAGGAGCACACCCATAGACTGGTAGAAAAGCAGACCATAGGCTAGCAACCAGGGTCACCCATTGGCCAAGTGTTCATGGTCATCTCCCCATGTTGGGCAAAAGAGAGATGACAAGAGATGGAAGTTCAACAAAAATAGCTAGGGGAATTTCCATGTAAGTCACCTCCACCATGCTGGGTTTAGTCATGATAACAAGGCAAAACAAGATTGGAGGTCCTCTACTTAGTTTCCTATGACTTAGCAAATGAACTTACAATCAATAGTTCACAGCTCTGAGATCTATGATCAGAACTTATAATCACCATTCCCCATGGAATCATATCAAACTAATTAAAACTGATTGCAACAAAATAGGGGTCCAAATAATCATCTCTCTCAGCATGTGTGCATACATGCATGTAGGTAGATATGCACAACACACAACATAATGTGTGACATGTGTGCATATATGTATAGTTATACTGTATATACAGTTTGTTGATGAAGACATGCAAACATGCATCCTTGTGCTGGAGGCTCCTCAAGATCAGGGTCTATTTCATTTTTGACTTTGTACCTCAAGCACCTAATTCAAAGCTTGCCATATAGCATCAAAAAATGCTTGTTGAATGACTAATTGAAAGAACTACCTCACAGAATGGTCATGAGGACATTGATTTGCAAACCTTTAAAGTGTTATATGAATGTGAGTCATTGCTATAAATGCTTAATAAAAATTTATTGAATTGTTGAAAATTTGTCAAGGGTTAATAAGATTCTCCCAGTTATCCCTGGAACTTTGTACTCTAGATCATTCTCTGGTTGCTTCAACCGGCCCTGAATATAGAGAACACTGAGGCTCAGGGATTTTCCCACCAGATTAGGTAGCTTTAAAACTAAATATGTAGTTCAAACTATTTAAAGACTCTTAAACATCCTAGGGTGGATGGGGGACAAAAACTCTACGAGTTTTTATTTTTATTTATTTATTTTTAAGGAAAATAGGTTGATATCAGAGTGGCCATTTGTTGTTCCTTTGGCAGTTTTTAGAAATGAATTTATTTTTGTTTCAAAAACTTGCATTTTGAAAGTTCATTTTTGTAGCTAAATATAGACTTTGTTTCCTTGTTTTTCTGGAGTTAAGCATTTTTATAAAAATAGACTTTAAAGTCAAGTTTATAGTAATTGAGGGCTATAAAATCCCACTCTCCATTTGTCATGGAAGAATTATCATCTTCAGAGTCATAATGGTCAATCAATCAAATGTATATTAAGCATCTTCTATGAATCAAATACTGTGTTAGGCACAGGTGACAGACCAACTTGGAATAGTCCTTGTCCTCAAAATTGCTTATATGTCATAGAGATTGACAAAAACACTAAGTAGTTTGGGTCTTATGGATTTCCTTGCAATATCAACTTGCTTTGTCAAGAAGTGCAGAAGCAATAAATCCCTCTCTTTGAATGGCTTCTAGATTTTTCTAATCTAAATGTTCCTAGTTTTTTCCTTATAAAAGATAAAGAGAGCTTTTTGGTTGTTTATTTCCATTATGAAAAAAAGCCGGTCTCTAGGATGCCAAATCAGAGAATCAGAGAAATATTTATTTTGGTATTTTCTAAAAGATGCACTCAAATATTTGTTGAGTTTTATGTAGACATTTTTTATGTTAACAGAATTTGGGAAGCTGATCATACTGCCCTCTGAACATTTTCCACGGATAGTTAAATGAATGAACTTTAATGTAGTAGTCAATAGCAGACTATTTTTTAATGAAAATAAGAAGCAAATGGACAAATTAAATGTACATGTAGTCATCAAGCTTCCACACCAAAACATTCTCTTTAAATTATTTTTAGTTTCTAAAAATTTTCTCTTTCCTTCCCACTCTTACTCCTAAATTGAAAAGAAAAAGAAAACCTTGTCATAAATATACATAGTCAAGAAAAACAATTATTGTTGTTCAATAATTTTCAATTGTGTCTGATTCTTTGTGATCCCATTTGGGGTTTTCTTGGCAAAAATAGTGGAGTGGTTTGATATTTCCTTCTCCAAGTCATTTTACAGATGAGGAAATCAAGGCAAGATTTTACCTTTTGCCAAGATCACTTAACAAATAAGAGGTGTCAAAATCTAGACTTGAATTCAGGTCTTCCTAATTTCAGGTCTGATACCATCTACCTTGCCAAAAGGTATGCCTAGTCATCAAAACCATTCTACACTCAAAAAAGGTTGACAGAAAAAATATTCAAAATCAATATTGGGGCAAAGTAGAAAAACATTGAACTCGAATTCAGGAGCCCTGGTCCCAGCTCTACAAGAAACTGTCTATATGACTTGGGATAAGTTGTCTCATTTTGAGGGCTTTGGTTTCTTCATCTGTAGAGCCAGGAAGCAGGACAAGATGATAGATCAGAGTAACCAGGATTTTTGCTGGCTAAGTAGAGTATGTTTGTAAGGTTCTATGAAAGTATTTACCAGAGCTTCAGACAAGGAGCAAAACTGGCAGTTTCAATTTTTATTTTCTTTCTTCTCATCAATCCATGTTTGGTGAAAGATCTAATAGGTGGTTAAATGTGGGGGGGAATGAAAAATAAGTGATTTATGTAATCCAAAATGGGTAACTTTTAGTTTTGGATTTAGTTCTGAAAGTTTAGTGACAAAATAATTAGAATTCATTTTCCCAAAGAAACCTTGTGTAATATATATTCTCTATATTCTGAATTTCCCATGGATGACTGGATTGAATATAAGGGCAACTATACCACTTGTCTAATTTACTAACAGATTAGGCAGGAACCTCAAATCAAATAAATATTTAATTGAACAGAGTAACAGGGAATATTCAAGCAATAGACTTATTTTCTTATCTCTCCCTTCCCCCTCCACCCATATACTGATGAATACACTCTCCCAGACTCATACAGGAAAGGGAAAGTGTTTGGGGCTTTCCCTCAAAGAAATCCCTGAAAAACTCACTCCCCAAGATGTGGGAAGGTTTAGTTTTCAATTATTTCTGTGTCTGAATTATTTCTCCTTCTAGAGTCCCCAGAGTTCAGACCTCTTAACAGTTGACTACCTAGGTGCTTCTCAACCTTGCCTCATCTGGCTCCTGGGTGAGGACTGGGGACACTCCTGTTATTGTCACTTCACCCTGAATCTGCTTGTCATTGCTTCACTCATCTGTCATTGCTAGTAATTTGAGAAGCAGCCACTTTTACTGATCCTCTCTGCTATAACTGCCACTGATCGGCTCAAGATTGGGCAAGAAGTATGACAAGGCTGTATATTGTCACCTTAATTAATTTCATTTCTATACAGAGTACTTGGGAAATGTCAGACTAGAGGAAACAAAAGCTGGAAATAGGGTTGCTGGGAAAAAATATCTGCAATCTCAGATATATAGGCAATACCACTCTAACGGCAGAAAGTGAAGAAGAATTAAGAAGCCACTTGATAAGCTGGCTTGAAACTTAACATTAAAAAAAATAAACTAAGATCTTGACAATTGGAGCTTCTGGTTTATAAAGGGAGAAGAAATGGAAACAATGTCAGATATTATATTCTTGGGTTCAAAGCTCAGTCAGTGACTACAAACATATTAAGCCAGATTAAAAGTCACTTGTTCCTTGGAAGCAAAGGAACATATTTTCCAGTTGGAACTACTGATGCATTTGTAATACAATGAGTAATAAATGGTGATTAGATTTTATATTCATTCTATAGAATTCATCTATGAGTTAAGGAGATAGGTTGTCCTGTGAACCTAACTAGTCTTAATAATAGTAATACACTGCTGATGCCCCACCACTGAAAGGAACAGGAGTTCAGAGCCCATCTCTGAATTTGGGTAATTCAAATTTGTTCTTTTTTTGTTTGTTTTTTGTTTTGTTTTTGCAAGGCAAACGGGATTAAGTGGCTTGCCCAAGGCCACACAGCTAGGTAATTATTACGAGTCTGAGACCGGATTTGAACCCAGGTACTCCTGACTCCATGGCCGGTGCTTTATCCGCTATGCCACCTAGCCGCCCCCAAATTTGTTCTTAAACCAAGAAATATACTACTAATATTAAAAATAATTTAAAAAGTTAACATTCATTTTTTTTTAAAGATTTGAGTTTCAAATTCTCTACCTTCCTTTTCTCTTCCTTCACTCCTTGAGAAAACAAGCAATACCAAATTGATTATACTTATAAAGTCAGGCAAAATATATTTCCACATTAGCCATGTTGCAAAAGAAAATGCACACAAAAGCAAGAAAAATAGAGTAAAAAGAACATGCTTCAATCTGCACTTAGAATTCATCAGTTTGCCCTTCATTTTTGAAGAAGACCATGACATGGGGCGGCTAGGTGGCATAGCGGATAAAGCACCGGCCTTGGAGTCAGTAGTACCTGGGTTCAAATCCGGTCTCAGACGCGTAATAATTACCTAGCTGTGTGGCCTTGGGCAAGCCACTTAACCCCGTTTGCCTTGCAAAAACCTTAAAAAAAAAAAAAAAAGAAGAAGACCATGACATCAGGGAGGTGATGCCATGACAAGCACATGAATTGGATTTGAGTGAGGAGTGGGTTTGTATGTACTGTCACCAGCCAGCCTCACTTTCTCCTCTGGAGTCATCTAGTCTAGTGGTCAGATATGAATCAGGATGACTGGAAATGGTCCTGGATGCAAGGCAATCAGGGTTAAGTGACTCCCCCAAGCTCACATAGTTAATAAGGGTCTGAGGTTGGATTTGAACTCAGGTCCTCTGGTCTTGAGGGTCTTTGTGCCACCCACTATGCCACCTACTGGCCCCAGCATGTAGGAAGTACTGAATGAGACACAGTTTCTAGAATCTTTCAGGAAACCTGGAGTCAGGAAGATCTGAGTTCAAATCTAGCCTCAAATACTTATTAGCAATGTCAATTAATAGTAAGTCACTTAAAGTCTGTTAGCCCCAGTTTTCTCATCTGTAAAAATGGGAATAATAATAGCACCTACCTCCTAGGGTTGATATGAGGATCAAATGAGATAATAAGTTCTTAGTACATAGCAAGCATTATATAAATGTTAGTTATTATCTCTTATATTTTATATTTCTTCCTTAAGGATATGATTTCTCTCTCATCACTTTCAGCTTGGATCAATGCATATCATGGAAACAATGTAAAGACTAACAGATTGCCTTCTGTGGGGGGTGGGGGGAGGGAAGTGAGATTAGGGGGGGAAATTGTAAAATTCTAAATAAATAAATTTGAAAAACAAATAAATATTAGCTATTATTTTTGTTGTTATCATTAAGAGATAAACATGGTGATGAACACTCAGGAGACTAAAGCTGGTGGAAGTTCAGGAGTTCTGAATTTTGGTAAAGCAAACTGAGACCACACTAATTCTGGCACAAAGGAGCAGAGGACACCAGACTGTCTAAGAAGGGGGAAACCTGCCCAAGTTGGAAAAATGGAGCAGGTTAAAGCTTCCATGCTGCTCAGTAGTGGGACCAGGTCCATGAGAGCCCATTGCTATTTCAATCTGGATGAGATGAGGGACTCAAAACAGAAACAAAATAAAAAATTTACCCTATATACCTCACAGGATTTTTGTGAAGTCAGGACTCTGGAATGTTTAAAGTGCTATATAGATTTCAATTATTAATTATTCCCCCCACCATCATCAAAAGAATGATATTTAAAATATTTAAATATTTTTAAATAAACTATTTTATTATCTCCATAAAAGAAAGACTTTATTACCTACTATGTAAATGACTTTAAAGTGATTCATTTGTCTGAGATCCTTTCTGATCCAATTTAGGAATCCTCACAATTACCTCACAAAGAATTATTCCTCTTTGAGAAGAAACTTTGAGAGCATTGTTCCTTGTCTTTCTCCTGCCACCCAAGTTTTATTTGTCTTGATGAGGTCAAACTATACGTGGTTTTTTTCCCCTTTGTTAGGAACTACAAGAATTTTTCCATAATCTCTTTTTTCCAGACCACAACAAGCTTCTTTCAGTGTATCTGACTCAACCCAACTTTTCACCTTAATCCCGGTGGATTTCCCTGCAAATTTTCTCCAAGAAAAAAAAATCACCAGAATGTGTATTTCAGTGCAGAAGAATGAAGGAAATATTCTTGTTGAATATTTTTATTTCCCCATTACCATTCTTCCTTTGGGAAGCTCCAGCATGGAAATAATTCCTTTGCTTCAGGCATGTTTTCTTTGGACTGGGATCTGGCTTGTGATCTCTAACCAGTGCACCTGGGGTGGTGGAAGGGTGGGGATGAGAAATCTTAGTGGGAGGTAGTCTCAAGGAATGAGGAGTATCACATCAAATGCTGCTTCTGTTCCTCATTTCTTCTCCTTTCTTGACACTAATCCACAACTAATTTGTTTAAAATTTGTGCACTCCTTTTCCCCTGCTTGTCTTTTCAAATCCACGCTCCAATTATCATTTTCACCCCTTAGTCAATGAATAAATATTTTATTATTAAACTTAAACTCTTTCTATGTGTAAGAGATCCATGTACACAGCTATATGTGTACTTTGGCTATAAAGAAAAGTAAAAGTATAATCCCTATCCTCACGGAGGTGACTTTATAAGAGGGGAGACAAATGTAACCAAGTGCATACAAGTTATGTACAGATTGATGGTCCTTCCATGTCTTCTCTGCACAGGCTTCACAATGACAAGTGTTGAGTTTAGCCCAAGGTAGCTGGAAATCTCTTCTTCTCTGGAACCATTTGAAAGCACTTTGACCAAACCTAGATCCCCAAGGGGAGTTCCCTGGGCCTCCTGGCCCACATGATTCTTCATTTCAGGTGAAAAGCTCTGGTCTGTTGCAAAAGTTAAAAGTCTTTAATAATCAAGCATAGCTTGAGGTTAATACTGATCCTGTGTGAACATTGATTTTTATGCCAGTTGGAAGATTCCTCAGATATTTTAGAAACCAAAATTCGGATGAATGAGTGCTGTGTTTTTCATCCAGATGTAATATTGTTCTTTTTTTGCCCATTCTGATATGTGACTTTATTGGTATAAGGCACCCTTAGTACTACTCCCCCTACATCTTCTCTGCAACTTAAACTCTTAAAATATCTGCTTAAATAAGATAATATTTATTTCATCAGAGAACAAATTCCTCTCTCCTGGAAAAAGAAATGTTGAATAAGAAACCTCTTTATATAACAAACATCTCCCTGCCTCTTGTAGTTACTAAATCGTTTCCTGGGAATGGACTAGTTGCTTAGAGGAACATAACTCTTTTAGGCAACAGATTTTTAAGCAATGTATAAAATATGGTCCACTATGAGTTACTAAAATCTACCTTAAAGATTATGAATTATAAAAAAGGAAATGTGGGGATTAGGGGCACCTCTAAACTTGCAGGGTAATTTCCCCAGAGATGGTTCAAGGTATTTTATTTCTACCTGCTAAAAACTTGTAAACCCTACAGATATAATAACCTTTAATAATTTGCCAGAAGACACATTTCATGACATGGCATTTTTTTTAAAGTAGCAATTAAACATTCCCCTCATAAACTTGGGAGCACACTTGCTAAAAATATATACAAATGTAGAAAACATATCAGGAAACGTATGTGGCCAAGGAAAATATGCACAGGGTCAACATATGCCTCCAACACAGGAATATCATCAAACTCCTCAAGTTGGGCCTACTCCCTGAGGGTCTCCACCAGATTCTGTTCTACTGAACCATGTCCTTTGGGACATCTAAACTCTCTCAGGTACATTCTGCAGGACAGTGCTCAGCACCAACCCATTGGACTTACTACAGTATAGTATCTCTGTCAAGCCAGTTTGACTTACGAAGTCCTTGGCTATCTTGATTCCCTTCTTCATAAAACATGAGCTCTGTCATTCTCCTTCAATACAAAATTCAGAAACTTTCCCATAGTTCTTTAAAAAAACATAAAAGAAAAGGAAAGAAACCTCCTTAGCCATGGGGCTAGCACTGGAGGTGAAATTATCAGAGAGGGAGGAGAGAGGAAGGGTCTCTTTAGAGAGTGACCTGTCTAGTTTGCTCAAAAATCTTGGATTTCAGGTCTTTCAAATCTAGCTTGAGCCTCTCAGGCATTTTTAGGACAATTTTTAGTTAAGCCAGATGTACAGATATATGGGGTGTAGGGATCATCCATCATTCATGTACTTCTTTTATATCTCATCTATCATCATCTTGAACTCCTGAATGCTTTTCTTGTTTATATTTCATCTGTCTTCTCTCCCCAATAGATTATATGCATGTTGAGCTCTCTCTCTCTCTCTCTCTCTCTCTCTCTCTCTCTCTCTCTCTCTCTCTCAATGTAATAACCATTCAGTAAATATCTACTCAAATAGATTTGTCAACTCATCAATGCTGATGTTGCTTCTTATGAAAGAGATCCATCCATGACTTCTTCCTCCTTGTGCAATTCTTATCTGTGTTCTTCCATAAGTTTGCCACAGAAAGTCCATCCTATATGCTGGTAGCCATCTTCAATCTCTCCAGATATTGGGAAGTTTGTAACTTAGCAATCAATAAATAGATATCAAGCTGATTCTAATCTGTTCAATAAATATTTCTTATATGCCTATGCCATAACAGGGTGTTCTGCTGAGTACCTTAGAAACAAAGACCAAAAATGGCATCCCTTTCCTTGAAGGAGCCTATATAACAACCAATGAGGCTAACCCCACCACCACCCCCAAAAGGAACAAACTCACAGTCAGGTTTAATTTTAAGATGATTTCATCAGTCTATAGATTAAATTGAATCTCTCAATCCTTTCTTCTTCTTACCTTAACTTTGAAAATGTCATTGGATACTAAACCTAGACTATCAAATCTTCTTGTACTGTAAAGTTTTGTTTTGTTAAAAAAAATAAATCAACCTTTAGTTTTTCACCTTTATTATTCTTTAAGAATTTACTACTCCTGGGGGTGGCTAGGTGGCATAGTGGATAAAGCACCGGCCCTGGAGTCAGAAGTACCTGGGTTCAAATCTGGTCTCAGACACTTAATAATTACCTAGCTGTGTGGCCTTGGGCAAGCCACTTAACCCCATTTGCCTTGCAAAAAAAAAAAAAAAACTAAAAAAAGAATTTACTACTCCCTCCCCGAATAAAAATGGAAAACAAGGGGTAGAAGACATGACTCAAGAAGTTTGCTTTACTATGTCCAGACTCAGCATGAGCTTGAATTCATATAACAAATGCATACAGAGAAATATTAACTACTTGCCCTCTCTGCATATAACCAAGTTCAAACTCAAATGTCTATATAACTCTACAAAATCTCAAAAATGACTTCTAATAACACTAATGCTATTTGCTGTACATTATATAATATAGTACAATTGTTTTGATTCTAGTATTTTAGTGTAACAGGTGTTGAGTGACAATCCCACAAGTCCCTGAGGCAGTGATCTGTGTGGTCTACTACATTAGTCAATAATCACACTAAAGTTCACCCTCTAGGTGAGACTGGAATCAGGACAACTCAGGTTTAAATTTGAGCTAAGAAACTTAACTAGTGTTTTTCTGAGCAAGTCACTTAATCTCTGATTTCCTCAGTTTTCTCAAATGTAAAATGAAGATAACATCATATACCTCAATAGGTTGATGGAGGGATGTAATGAAATAATATTTACAAAACACTTAGCACATTATGCTTATTCTTGTGCTTATTCTCTTTCCCTTTTTCAACCGACTCATATCTTTATCAATTTTCTTTTTGAATCCTAAGATAATCAAGCATTTTTTTTCTGAATTTCTTCATAAATTAATAGAAATGCATGGTTTTGACTCAATCAATTTTGAGCTCCTACTTCATTTTTTTCCTTAAAATGGAGAAACTCTTTTCTCATAAACTTCAAACCTTCTCTCTCTGCTCCTCTCTTCATCTCTAAGTAGTATATCTTCTCTGTTTCTCTCTCTCTCTCTCTCTCTCTCTCTCTCTCTCTCTCTCTCTCTCTCTCTCTCTCTCTCTCTCTCTCTCTCTCCCTCTCTCTCTCTTTCCCACCCTTCCTCCCCCACTCTCCCCCACCCTAGCCTCATAGGTTTAAAAGACCTGCTATACAATTTCCTGGTACTATAACAAACAATGCAAAGACCTATTTAAATATATTGACAATATATAAGCTAGACAGAATCACTTTGAAGCATCACTGTTATGATTGATTTCTCCACAGAAATTGGGACTGTAACCACAACATCACCTTTCAGTTCTTTTAAGATGTGCAATCCAAAGAATTCAAGAATTCTCTTCAGGAGATCATCACCAGAGTTCTGTAAAAATGTTTCTTTATACTCTTTCTTCTTGCCAGGTCATTCAGTCTCATAGAGCTGAATTCCTCTTAGTTTTTTTTCCCCTTAGTAACGAAAGTTAACTCTCTCCAGATATCAATTAAATTGTATTTCCCAAAGATTCTATTCACTCCTAAAGAGAAACTTATAGTAATCACAGTCACTGTGGGAAGGGCTATTAATGATGGTATTTCATTAGTGTTTCTGTGTGTGTGTGTAAAAAAGAGACAGACACATACACACACAGAGAAACATAAGAAATAGGAAGTGTTTTAAATTTACACATCTCCAGAGAGCTGCATGTTTCAATGACTGGAGAGCTAATCACAAGGTCAGGAACATCTGGATTTTAGTCCTAGATTTGGAACTAACAGAGATTGAATCTTTGACACTGGATAAGTCTCTTAAATCTAGCCCAGGCAACACTCTTGCTAGGCACAATATATATATTGATATCAGTGTATGTGTGTGTATGTGCATGTATATATATGTATGTGTATGTGTTGCTGTCTTTCACACTTGAAGAGGCTCAAAATGGTATGACTATGTTGTGGCCAAGGTAAAGTATGTCCAACAGTCACAAATAGTTTATATGTGTATTTAGAAGGAGATGTCTCTAAATTTGTGCAGCTGATGTTTTTGTTGAATTATTTTAATTCTGCTTTGTTCACAAGACTTTCTTTGACTCAGACATACCACACAATCCTGTGCCAGTGTTTCCCATGTCTCACAATCAAGTCCAACGTTCTTCATAGAGACCTTGAGAATGTCTTTGTATCACTTCTTCTGACCTCCTTGTAAGTGCCTGCTTCATGTGAGTTTTCTGTAACACATATTTTAGGCAAACATGTTGGACTTGCAGCAATAAAGCTTAAATTCCTGGCACTTCAGTTCAATAAAGACCACAATGTCCCATACCTTAGCTTGTCAGATGATCTTCAGAATCCTCATAAGACAATCCAAACAGGAGTGATTCCATTTTCCCACATGGTTTCACAAGCATACAGCAATAGCTCTGTAGACCTCTTTTCTTCCACACTTTCTTTGGAGCCTCCCAAACACTGAGCTAGTTCTTACAATGCATGCATCAATCTCATCATCTGTGCAGATCCTTGGAAAATACATTGCCAAGGTAAATGAACTTATCCTATAGCATTCAAAATTACTCCATTTTCTGTAACTGATGTTCCACATATGGATGGCGTGGTGCTAGCTGGTAGAGAACTTCTGTTTAAATGTCAAGTCAAAATTAGCACAAGTAGCAGAGAATGGATTCGAATTTGGTTTTCTTTTCCATACATATGTATACACATACATATATGGAGGAGTGGGTAGAATAATGCATTACCTGGATTTGTTTTTTGTTTTGTTTGGTTTTTTTTAGGTTTTTGCAAGGCAAATGGGGTTAAGTGGCTTGCCCAAGGCCACACAGCTAGGTAATTATTAAGTGTCTGAGGCCCAATTTGAACTCAGGTACTCCTGACTCTAGGCCCTGTGCTCTATCCACTGCACCACCTAGCCACCCCCATTACCTGGATTTGAATCCTATTTTCTCAGTCACAGTGTGATCATGGAAAAGTCATAACTTTTCTGGACCTGTAAAATGGGGATATTATTATAGTATCCCCCCCAATCATAAACACTTTAAAACCTTTCCCAATATAAATGTGAACTGCTATTATTTAAAGCAACCATCCACCAAATGAGGGATAGCAAATGTAATGTAACCAATGTAAGAAATGTCATAGACATGGAGTTGAAAGAATCTGGTAATGATCCAAATTCAGGGGAGTTTCTCCCAGGTATTCATTGCAATGATTATCTGGGAGAATTTCCCCAGAATTTGGATCATAGAACAAAATGCATCAACTATTCCAAATACTTCATTTTACAGCTGAGTAAGTTGAGGCTCAAATTTAAGTAATTTGCCTAAGGAATAGGAATAGAAATAGGAATTGGAATCGGAATCGGAATTGGAATAGGAATAGGAATAGGAATAGGAATAGGAATAGGAATAGGAAGCAGCAGATTTATTTAGTTATTTAGGATTTGAATTCAATATTTCCTGGCTTTAAGACCAGTTCTCTAATTATTATGCCAAGTTGTTTACTTTCCAAAAACCCTTCTTTTTCTCTCACTTGTCCTATTTAATCATTACCAGGTCCTTTCAACTCTATGTCTAGGATAGTTCTTGAGATGGTTACTACTCTGGTATGGACCCTTAAGACCACCTACTTATGCTTCTGAAATAGCCAATGTATCAGGCTCCCCACTC
Organism: Macrotis lagotis; assembly: GCF_037893015.1. NCBI lineage: Eukaryota > Metazoa > Chordata > Mammalia > Peramelemorphia > Peramelidae > Macrotis > Macrotis lagotis. The sequence goes on along the minus strand of NC_133660.1, from coordinate 57,884,275 downwards.
CCTCGTCTCTCCTCCAAACCATATGTTATATCAATATCAGAATGATTTTTTTAAAATTTAAAATATTTCTGCATCCGACCATCTCAATTCTCTGATCAAAGATTTTCATGAACTCTTCCTGATAATCTAGGCCCTCTATAAGCCTCTATTAGCCATTCAACTTTTCTAATCATATTTCATATCATAATCTTCCACATATTCTGAATTTCAATCAAAATGTATTTCATTCTCCCTTGTTAGCAACTCCCTCACCTCCAGGCTTTTGTTCACATTATTCCCTCTACCTGATATTGTCCTCCTCCTTTCTTCATCCACTGAATTTAAAGTCACTTAAGCTGTCAACTTACCCAACTGTAAAAATGGGAATAATAATTTCATCTATCTCCCAGGATTGTTGTGAAGATTCCATGAGAAATTTGTGAAAATGATTAGCACACAAATTAAGTACTTAATTTGTTTGCTTAAGCACACAAAATAAGGGCTTAATAATGTTTGTTTCCTTCCTTCTTTACTTTCTCCTCCCTTCCAGTGTCCATTATAGTACCATAATCACAAAAACTCTTTTTTTTCAATTTTTTTAATTTTAAAAATTTCAATTAACTTAATCAACATGATAATGAAATTAAAATTATGTATAAAACCAAAATAATAATTGAGATAAATTCCATACTTTAACAGGAAAACAGACTTTTTTGGCATCTTCTAAATGAGATAGATAAAACATTTACAAGTTTCTTAGTACCACATGAAAATTTTAAAATTATCTATGTATCTGTTCACAAAGCTATTGCACACAGAGGGACAAGGAAAAAAATACTTAATCCATCCTTTGTAGATCTATAAAGCAGTAAAATATTCATTTGTTCAAGGATTACATTAAAAATTTTAACCAAAATTGAAATTTAATATCGAAATAAAACCCTAAAATTTGAAGTTGTCAAAGTAAAGTAAGAGGAAGCAAGTTATTATTATGTGAAAGAAAGTGATAATGTTGATGAAAGGATATGACCAAATATCTGGAATACTGTTAAAGTAATCTTTTTTTTTGTCATGATTATTTTACCCTCCACAAAAACTCTTAATAAGGTTTGCTTTTCTACTCCAATGCTAACTGGTAAAGTGGTGAGCCTGGATCCTCAAATGCTAGGGCCAAATGTATATAAGTTCTGACAGATGTGACCATGCTGAAATAGCATCAAGTATGGCCCTAGATAGGAAGAGAATGGCTACAACTCAAGCTACAATTCGCTCTAGAAAAATTTCACTTTTGGTTGAAAAAAAAATTTTTTTTTTGACCATAACAACTGTCTACTAAGGTACTAAGATGTTTCTATACTATTGGAGAGAATATTTATTCAAATGAAATCACAGCTTTTTAAAGTAAACCATATGTACTAGATAAGAGTTAAGTGTAGGGTTCTTAACCTTTGTGTGTGTGTCATGGATCTCCTTGGGCAGTGTGATAAAGCCTATGGAACCCCTTTCAGAATAATGTTTTTGAATACATCAAACAAAATATATATAATAAAACTATAACTATATAAATAGTAACATTTTATAAAATAAAATATAAAAATCTAGACTCAAATATAGTTATCAAAATATTTTCAAAGAACAACTTCATAGACCCTAGGTTAAGGATTTCTGGGGAGAATTCTTTTCTAAGGCCATTAGGTTCTCAGAAAAAGTTATCACCAGCTCCAAATTCTACTAAAAACTATGAGACTCAGTTGTATTGAATCACACCCTTAATTGAGCAATTAGATTTACAAAGGACATATAAAAACTTTAATCTTTATCTTCCTCTAGAAGGGCAGCCCACTCTGGGGGAGCATGATTCCCCACAAAACCTCTCTTGCTTCTATATTTTTCCTTATTGCTCATTCTCTCACATCAGCTTATAGCTTGATGTTGCTCCTATACTTTTCTTTACTGTTTATTCTCTCAAGGTGGCTTAGCTTGTTTAAGCTGTTTAGATTGCTTAGGGATCAGTGGTAGGGACCTAGTTTAGTCCCTACCCTTAGCTTCTGAAATCATAGCAATACTTAAATAATTTTTGTTCCTAAAAAACAAACAAAAAACAAAGCAAAACTTTAGAGCTTGTGTATAATTTATCCATAAACTTTACTGACAGAAGACTTTGGTGAGTATTGAATTGGTGCTGTCAGTTAATATGTGATAAGATTTGAATCCAGGTCTATTTCAAATCTAGCACATTTTCACTGCACCCAATCATAGATCTCAGTGGACCTTGGAGACTTTTGCCTTGCCACTGGACTTTGACGACTCTGGAGGAGAGAGTGAGGCTGAAGACTTTCCTCACTTAAATACAACTGATGCACACAAGTCAAGACAGAACCCTAGTGATATGATTGATCCTCTTCCATAATGAAAGACGAGTGATAATGATAACTGAATAGAGTAACCAGGGGATATTAAGAGGCATAGTATAAACTCAGACCATGCAGGAAAATGACAGAATGAGAAGAAATAAGACTGTATCCTGAGCAATGATTGGTTGTTGTCTAAGAGGACCAAAATGACATCATTATGTTGGGGTCAAGATACAATCTATCCAAATATGACTGATCAGGTCAATATAAGTTGAGAAGGTTCTATCACAGGTCAGGCACAAATAGTTCAAATGAACATTTGGAGTGAAGAGGTCTTTAGATTTGTGCATCTAGTGGGTGTCTAGGTGGCTCAGTAGATAGAGCAACAGCCTTGGAGTCAGGAGGACCTGAGTTCAAGTTTGGCTTCACACACTTAATAATTACCTAGCTGTGTGGCCTTGGGCAAGCCACTTAACCCCATTGCCTTGCAAAAGCAAAAATAAATAAATAAATAAATTTGTGCATCTGATGTTTCTGTTGAGCTACTGTAATTCTACCTCACTCCATAGAGCACAGCACCTTCTTTGTTGTGGGTCCACCATCCTGGATCATCCTGTACCAGTGTCTCCCATGTCCCACAAGTGATTCCAAAGCTCTTCAGAGAAACCTTGAGAGTATCCTCATATTGCTTCTTCTGACTTCCAAGTATTTCCCTTGTTTGAATATAAAATAGTCTTTTAGGCAAAAGCATATCTGATATTTGAATTATTGTCATTTCAGTTTGAGAAAGGACCTCAATGTCCCATATCTTATCTTCCCAGTTGATCTTCAGAATCTTCCTAAGACAATTCAAATGGAAGCAATAAAGGCCAGTTTACTGAAGTCAGAGCTAAATATACATTTTTCTTTCTTTCTTTTTTTTTTTAAGGTTTTTTTGTAAGGCAAATGGGCTTAAGTGGCTTGCCCAAGGCCACACAGCTAGGTAATTATTGAGTGTCTGAGACCGGATTTGAACCCAGGTCCTCCTGACTCCAGGGCTGGTGCTTTATCCACTACGCCACCTAGCCGCCCCCAATATACATTTTTCTGGAGTGGTCAATAGGGAATGCTGTGAAGCTGGCATAGGTTTTGCAATCAAAACTACTTTAGTCAACAAGTTCATATGCCTCCCAAAAGGAGTAAATAACAGGCTCATGACAATTCCTTTGCTACTTGCAGGGAAGTGTCATACCACTGCCATCAGTACCCATGACAAAGTCTAATAAGATCTAAGAAAAACTTTATGAAGATCTAGAGACCCTCAGTGTGCTCAAAGGACAAGCATGTAATTCTGGATGATGTAATGCCAGAGTAGGCACAGACTATCAGACATGGCAGGGAGTCTTTGGAGGAATGAAGTAGGAAACAGGAACAGCAGCAGTCACTACTGAAGATTTTTGCATCTCATGACTTTCTCATCACCAACACTGTCTTCCCTTTACCCAGACACTATAAAAATTCAACTCTGCAGCAAACATTGGCATTTAATAGATTGCCATTTTTTAAGCAGAGGAGACCAGATGTGAGAATAATGAAAGTGATGTGTGGCACAGAGTACTGGACCAATTATAGACTTATCCTCTCCAAGCTAAACATTCACATTCAATGAAAGTATGGTCCAAGGCAAGACAACTAACAGAAGACTTAATATCAACAGATCCTGAGCAATAAGTTAGATGAGAAAACAAATTGATGATGAAGATGTAGTTATAAGACTGATACAAAGTAATCAGAGGACATAAGAACTTCCATGTATGGTTGTATCAACTTTATTGTAACTAGGACCAGTATACTATCTTTGTCAGTGGCACTAACAGATGATTTTGGTGGGAGAACTTGGTTGCCTAACATGATTTTTATCTCAAAAGGTTTGGAATGTTCTCCCAAGTTCCTGCAAAAATAACTTTTTTGGGGGTGGTCAATATTACAAAACCCTTTAAAAAACACTACCCCAAAATAATCCTTTGAGGTTGGCAACTTCAACCTTAGAGAGGTGAAATAACATGCTTATTATGGTCTCAAAGCTAGTAAGTGATGGGGCTAGGAATCCAACACTAGGATCCTGACCACTACCTTCATGAATTCCCTTAATATGTATCTTGGGCTTCTTCAATCAAATCCAACCATATTTATTAAGCTCCAGCTAAATGCTAGGCACCCTGTAAGGTTATTGCTATACAAAGACCTCCACCTCCATTAAAAAAAAAACATCCTAAACAAAATCTTAAATCCTAATATTTTGCCAAGGAGAAAACAAAGGAAGACTCTAGGGACATAGATAAGTAAGTGTAAGAAATGGGCAACTAGATGGCACAACAGATAGAATGCTAGGCCTGAAGTCAGGAAGACATCCTCCTGCATTACAATCTGAATTATTTAACTCTATTTACCTCAATATTCTCATCTATAAAATGAGCTGAAGAAGGAAATTATGTGGGAATTATTTGGGAAACCCCCCTCAAAAAATTAGAGAAGTTTTGACCTTAAGATGAGCAAAAGTCAAATTAAAAGTACATTTATTGATAGTTTGTTAAGTCTTGATCTCCAGCTCATCTGCATGGAAACCTTCCAACCACTGAAAGGAACAGGCCCCACAACTTAGGATAGGACAGGAGCAAGGTACAGAAGAGACAGAGGGAGCCCAGGAAAAGAGGGAGGGGAGAAGGTGGGAAAGGAGGAGGATGCATTCCAGTGTAAAGGAGAATCTAAAAACCCAACCCCAAGATAGCATTAAGCTGACCCTTTACAAATACTGATTGCCTTAATTACCAGAAGAATGGGACTAGCCCATTCTTCAATTTCACATTTTGATCAAAAGAAGTTATTATATGAAATAGGGGAATTTCCAATCACTTATTACAAAGATATAAGTTTAAAACTTATAGAAGGGGGCCGCTAGGTGGCAGTGGATAAAGCACTGGCCTTGGAGTCAGGAGTACCTGGGTTCAAATCCTCAGACACTTAATAATTACCTAGCTGTGTGGCCTTGGGCAAGCCACTTAACCCCATTTGCCTTGTAAAAACCTAAAAAAAAAGCTTATAGAAGACCTTTGACAATGGCAAGTCACTCCACTGTCTTTGCCAAGAAAACTCCAAATGAGTTTAGAAAGAGTCAGACCTAACTGAATAACAATAAAATAGTCTGGGAAAGAGGTGATGAGAAAATGTGAGATGGAAGAGATATCTTAAAGCAGAATGAATTTAACTTGAAAAGTGATTGAAGAAACAAGAATGACTGATTAATGAACAAGTACTGCAATATACCCTCATCAGAAAAAGGAGTTTGAAGGAAAAGATGATGAGTTTCATTTTGGTCATGATGAATTTAAAAGGTCACTAGGACATCCAGATGATACCTAGGAAGTAGTTGGTAGAACCAGCTACTTTAATCTGGGAGTTCTTTATAAAGAGATGGTATTTGAGTCCTTTGAAGCAGAGAGGTCTAAGAGAATGAAGACTAAGAAAGAATTGCCTTTAGTGGGTCAGATTATATTTGTAAACCTTCCAAAGAATAGTTTCAATGGAGAATTGAGGTCCGAAGTAAGTTAAAGCTGAGGAAATGGAAGCAATGAGTATAGATGTGTGTTTCTAAGAGATTTGTTAGGAAAAAGAATATAGAAGATGATAGCTTAGGGGCTGCTAGGTGTCACAGTGAATGGAGCACCAGCCTCGGAGTCAGAAGTACCTGAGTTCAAGTCTGGCCTCAGACACCTATCTGTGTGGCCTTGGGCAAGCCACTTAACCCCATTTGCCTTGCAAAAGAAACCTAAAAAAAAAAAAGTTGATAAATTGGAGTGATGGGCAAGTGAAGTTTTTTGAAGGATAGGCGAATTGCCCTTGAGTAATTAGAAAGTTGTTTTTTAATAACTCCATATTTCTCCCTACTCCACTGGGGATCCAGTTGGAACTAGTAACACAGCTCCCTTCATCCTTCTCCCTTCTGCTTTCTCTTCCCTCCCCTCCTCTCCTCTTCCTTTCTTCTTTCCTCTCCCACAGTCCACATAAGGTGTCATATTACCTGCAAGTGCTCTGCCCAAAGGAATGTAAATTTTGATAGCTAAAACCCTGGATTTCTTTCTTATCATTCTAGTTCTTAGGGACTGATCAACAATAGGTCCTTAGCCTAAGCACCCCCCCCCCCCCCCCCCCGCCCCAATCCTCTAAGGTCATGGTTAGGGCCCAGATTTCTCAGAGTATACAGAAATAGCAATTGTTTCTGTTTTGGCCAAAAACCCTGGTCTTCCCCTCCCAGGTTGATTTCTTTTTCCAACTAGGTAAAAGAGGTCATTCTTTGCCTCTTTTCTTTCTTAGCAGCTTTAATCACTGAATGGGCTTTTGCCTTCATCAAATTGAGACCTGGGAAAGACCTTGGCTTTAAAAGGCCTGCTTCTCCCATTGCTTCCAGGGTTATCTTAAATTGTCCTGATTCATATCTGATCACTGGACCCAGATTGCTCTGGAGGAGAAAGGTTGGTGACTTGGGCAGCCCTCCTTCAATTAACTCCAATTCATTTTGTATTTCATAGTATCACTTCCCTGATGTCATGGGACTCTACCAGAAGGAAGGAACTCATCCCTGAAACAAAGCTCTATCTTTTTTCATATTAATAGTGTATCCACATGGTGTCTAAAGAATTTAAAGATCACCCAAATGATGAAAGGGAGGCTCATGGAAGACACATGCAGTTTTTAAGAAGTGAGGTAAAACATCAAATAGATGTATCAATGAAAAAGATGGGTTAGTAGATGGACAAGAGCAAGGAAGCAATTTGATGGACATCCTAAAGGCTGGAAATCAAGGAAGCTAGGGACAGCTAAATGGCACAGTGGATAGAACACCTGGAGTCAGGAGGCCTCAGACACTTAATAATTACCTAGCTGTGTGACCTTGGGCAAGCCACTTAACTCCATTGCCTTGCCACCCCCCCCCCCAAATCATGTATACAGGAGGAAATCAAGAAAGCCCTTTTCTGGTTAACTATTGGGAGTACGAGGATAAAGTTAGTTTTGGACTAATAAGTACACAACTAGGTGACTCAATGGATAGTGAACCAGGTGCTATCAGTGTCAGGAAGATAGGAAGACCTGGTTCAAATCTGATCCAGCTACCTATTAGCTGTGTAACCTTGGATAAGTCATTTAACTTCTGTTTGTCTCAATTCGATGGAGGAAAAAAATGGCAAACCACTCCAGTATCTTTGCCAAGAAAAGTTCACAGACAGCATTGTCTGTGACCCAAGGGGTCATGAGTCTGATGTGATTGAACAAATAATAACAAAGTAAGTATGAATGAGTTGCAATCTTCATCATTGGAGGGAATATCCACACTGATGAACCATTGGAATATTTGAGAATTTAAGACAGAATGTCAGAGACAAATGGGCTTTCAAGTCATTTAGTCTGTCCCCCAGACCCAGAAAGTTTGTGACTTGTCTGAAGTCATGCAGGTAATAATTATTTGAAATAATCTTTAGTTGGAAGAATAGATTAAGTATTGGCTAAAAGCATACAGGAAAAAGGTATATTAACAAAGAAATATGTTAATAAGTTCAGATTTTTTACATATTTCAAAAACCTGAAAATAAAGTGAAAATTTCAATTCAATTTCACAAAACCCCATCATAGTGATATATGTATATATATATATATATATCCATATATATATATGTGTGTGTGTGTGAAGGTGAATTGATCAATATTTAAGAAGCATATAAATAAAATGTAAATTAAAATGTAGTATCATAAGAAAGGAAAAAGAAAGAGGTGGAATGGAAGAAATTAAGAATGGACAAAGTAAGAGACAGCTATGTGGTGCAGAGTGGATAGAGCACCGGCCATGGAGTCAGAAGGATCTGGGTTCAAGTATGACCTCAGACACTTAATATTATTACCTAGCTATGTGGCCTTGAGCAAGCCACTTAACCCCATTTGCCTTGCAAAAAACTAAAAAAAAAAAAGAATGGACAAAGTTAAATAAACACCTAGTAGAAGAAAAATAATTTTGGAATGTATCCCTCCAATAGAACAGGGAAGAGAAAAAAGTTCTCAGGTATTTATTGATTGCCCACAAGACACATAGAAGAGGTGATTGGGAGTCAGGTTCTTACTTTCTTAAAGTTCATTGACCTTGTCTCAATAATTGAAACAATGGAATATGGGTAGGGGAAGATACATGGTCAGTATAGAGGATACAGATTGATTACTATAAAACATAATTTTTCTTTCCAGTGTTCTTCCTTCCCCACTCTAAAACAATTTAGGACCAAATTCATTTGGGAGTTGGTTCAAAGGTCTCTTTTCTTCTGAAGCTACTTCCATGCTGAAAAGGAGTCGTAGAACTCTCCCTCCCTAATAGGTCCTGTTTGAGGGGGAATTGGGATGCATCCAAGAATCAGCTGAGTCAGGACTTGTGATGCTCTTGATAGGATTAAGAAGGCAAACCATTTTCTGTTTATAATTGATGATGATGATGATCATGATCATGATCATGATGTATATACTTCAAGGAACCTGATACAATGACAAGCAATGGAACTGGATTTGATTGAGGAGATTCTGGGCTAAATCATCAATTTCATTTTCTCCTCCAGAGTCATCTGGATCCAGTGGTCATATATGAATCAGGATGACTAGAGGCAATATGGATTTGAGGCATTCAAGGTTATGAGACTTGCTCAAGCTAGTAAGTGTCTGAGGTTGGATTTGAACTCATGTCCTACTCACAACAGGGCTGGTGCTCCATTCTCTAAGTATCCTTTCTAACTGGTACACTGAATTGATTAAAGGTATCTAAATGAAAGTGGCCTCTGTTCTCAAATTTGATCTCTTTAAAAACCCTTGTGTTACAAAAATTTACATTTAAAATATTCATTTTTAAAAGGGCAAAATTTATTGTTCACAAGTAATAAGCATTAACCTTTTTTACAATTGGGAAACTGAGGCACACAAAGCTGAGACAGCAAATCTAAGATGAGAAATCGGGGGCAGAACTATCCAATAAAACTCCTTCCCTTATAGACAAGGGGCTCTTTCTGAGTATTGTGCTGAGCTCTTGTAGTCTATACAATACACAACAGTGTAGAAAGGGCTGCTGATCATGCTTCGAACTTTTCAGCCTCATTCATGCACACTGATAAAAAATACCATCAACAGCATCTTTTGAACACAAAGGACAATTTTATAATTCATTGTAATATTATTGTAGCTACATATTGAAGACTTGCAAAAGCCTTAGAAACATCTCTTTTTCTGGGGGTGGGTGAAGGCAAGTGTTCTTGTATTATGCCAGTTAGTCAAACAAGCGAGTATCATTAAATGCTTGATTTAATATAAAATGTTTAATTAAATTAAATTAAATCTTAACGTGTGCCAGATTTGGGGCATTCAAAATAAAAAAAACAACTAGTACCTGTTCTCAAGTATATTGCATCCTATTGGTGAAATAACAGTTTAATATATATATATATATATATATATATACATATATATATGCATATGTATGTATGTATGTATGTATATTATATAAAGCAAACAGAAGAGAAACTTGATAATAAAGGCACTAACATCTGGGAGAAAGGAAGGGGTGGGAGGAGAAAAGCAGGAAGGGCATATGAAAAAGAAGGCACTTGAACTCCATCTTGAAGGGCTTATAAAACACTCCACAAAAAAAATAGCTTAAATTATACTCACAACAATGTTGTGATGTGGATGCTATTATTCTATCTCCATTTTGCAGATGGAAAAATTGAGGCAAAAGTAAGGGGATTTGCTCAGGGTCACATAACCAGTAAATATCCAAGGCTAGTTTTGAAATCAGGTCTTTCTGCCTCCAGGTCCATTTATTACCTCATCTGTTTCATAATTCCATGATTCCAGTTTTAAAAACACAGCTAGATAGGGAAAGGCCATAGGAGGAATAGCTCATCTCTGGCCATCTCAGCCTTACCTCATATGATATTCTGCACACTGTAGACACATACCAGTCAAAATGTCTCCTAAAGATGCCCCACTCTTTTCTTTCCTCACACTCAGTCTCTTCCATCTGAAATGCCTTGTTGACACAGAGCCTTTGAGTGTTATAGGAATCATCTAGCCCAAGACCCTTATTATGTGGATGAGGAAATGAAGAGCCAGGGTGTTGAAGTGGTTACCCCAAAATCACAAAGCAGGTTAGCCTTTCAGGCCCCAGTCAGATGCCATCTCCCTGCAGTCCAGCTGAGGCCCCAAAGAAAGTAGAAAGTCATTGATAGGTGACTTACATATGACTGAGGAACATATCTTTGTCTTTTTGTTGTATAGAGGAGATTTCTCCTTCAACCAATCTCCTAGCATTTTATCCTTCTTTCATGCACTTGAATTCAAATTTGTATCACATTTATTCATGTGTTGCTTTATATGGAAATATGCTAAACATGACTGTACATGACAAAAATAAAAGTCCTAGACATTTATTCATGTGTTATATCTCTACTTGATAGAAGTTAGATATGTTCTTTTTTTGGTTTTGTTTTGTTTTTTGCAAGGCAGTGACTTGCCCAAGGTCACACAGCTAGGTAATTATTAAGTGTCTGAGGCCAGATTTGAATTCAGATCATCCTGACTCTAGGGCTGATGCTCTATTCACTTTTCTTTCTTTGATTCTCTCTTTCTTTCCTTAGGAAAAACCTTCAGGGTGAAGAAAAATGAGAATTTGAATAAATGAAGCAGTTATGCAAAATAATCTTAAAAAAAAACAAAAAATAAAACAATACAGGGTGGCACCTTCTCTGCAATTTATGATACATGCAATCTTTATCTTTTAATTTTGGTGACATGAAGTTGTGTATGGAGTATTAGATATGGAGTGAGGAAGACCTGAGTTCAAATCCCCCCCCAGACATTTATGAACTGTGTGACTCTGGGTAAGTCACTTAACCTTAGTCTCAGTTTACCCAAGTGTAAAAAGTGGAGGCCAACGCCTACTTTACATAGCTGTTGTGAGGAAAACCATATATTTGCATATAACATGTTACAGAAAATACGTCATCATATAATCCATGCAATACATTATAGAAAACATTTTAAATATCATATATGTACAATATATAGGAAACCTATAATATATGCAATGAATGATTACAGAAAACCCTTTTTGTACAATATATTTTAAAGAGCATTTAATCAATATTGTGCTAGGCAAGTCATAAAGATCCATATAAAAATGGAATACAACATATGTTGATTTCTATTATAATCTTAAAGAGTTGCTTAGAGAAAGAAGAAAACAAGTATTTATTAAGTCACCAATATGTGCCAGATATACTAAGCACTTCATAAACAGGATCTCATTTGATCCTGACAAAAACCCTGGAAAGGTAAAGGCTCTTATCAGCTTCATTTTACAGTTGAGGAAACTGAGGAAGACAGATTCAGTGACTTGCCCAGGGTCACACATAGCCAATACTTGTCAAAGATAGGATTTGAAAAGTTTTCTGACTGAAAGGTCAGCTGTCTATTATTCCATAGCTGCCTCTTAGTTCTTATTTATCTTTGTATCCCATCTGCCTCCCACTTCACAAGCACAGGGCATTATATAGTCTGCATTAATAGATAGGTTTCATGTGGCACAGTTAACCTGTGTTCTGTTGCTTTCCAAATGCGCAGCCTTGGCCAGTTTTCCCTCCCTGGGCCTCACTTTCATCTTCTATAAAATAAGGGCTTTGGACTAGGTGAGATCCCTTTCTCCCATGCTTTCCTCCAGTTCAGGATCTATGATCCCATTTAGGACTAATGGGAAAGAAACATGGACCTATGAACCTGGTTCGAGTTCAACTGTAAAAGCATTTAGCTTGTAGTCCCATTAACTCTGACCACCACTTAGCAAGTGAGCTTACTTACTATTGCCTTCTGGGCAAAATGCCTTGGATTAAAAACAACTCTGGCTATTAGCTGCTCTTTGAAAAGAACAATTGTGTAATGGGGGCCTGACCAATGAGTTTCAAATGTTTGTGGCACATTCTTCTGTGTTTATATGTTTCTGTAGAATTAAGCAACTGTGTTTGATACCATAATACTGATTGGATATGGGGTGGGGGGAAGATGTAGAGAAGGACAGAATTCCCCAATTCTTTCAGCTTACAAGCATGTTTGGTTATGAGTGAGAATTACTTCTGGACCCTAGGAATCAACATAAATAGGCAAGTCAGAACCACTTGCAGTATGTTATTATTCTCCATCGATCATGTGCACATGAACTAGAGAGAGAACTATTACAGTTCACAGTAAACCCAATCTTTCAGGTCAGTTTTTTTTTTTAGGTTTTTGCTAGGCAATGGGGTAAAGTGGCTTGCCCAAGGCCATACAGCTAGGTAATTATTAAGTGTCTGAGGTTGGATTTGAACTCAGGTATTCCTGACTTCAGGGCCGGTGCTCTATCCACTGCGCCACCTAGCCGCCCTCAAGTCAGGTTTTCCCCCATTTATTTATTTATTTATTTATTTATTTTTTCACATAAAAGTATTTATTCTCCTCTCCCTTTTTTTTAAGGTTTTTGCAAGGCAAATGGGGTAAAGTGGCTTGCCCAAGGACACACAGCTAGGTGAGTATTAAGTGTCTGAGGTTGTATTTGAACTCAGGTCCTCCTGACTCCAAGGCCGGTGTTCTATCCACTGCGCCACCTAGCCGCCCCTATTTATTTTTTAAAATTTTATTTTATTGTACTTTTTAGTTTTTTGCAAGGCAATGGGGTTAAGTGGCTTGCCCAAGGCCGCACAGCTAGGTCATTATTAAATGTCTGAGGCTGGATTTGAACTCAGGTCCTCCTGGCTCCAGGGCCGGTGCTCTATCCACTGCGCCACCTAGCCGCCCCTGTTCCTTTTTCTAAATAAAGCTCTAATTTATTTGGTGTTTTCCAGCCCCCCCCTCCCCCACCGAGGGCACCTGCCAGGCTTTACATTGTTTCCACGGTGTACCCTGACCCAAATGAGCGTGCTGAGGGGGCCCGTCTCCGGGCTGCGTCCGGACTCCTGGGCTACTTGGGGTTCTGCCTGGAGCCCAAGTAACTTTTCACTGCAATAGTCAAATTCGAGGTCCCCACGTCTCGAGGCTCCCCATGTAGTGACAGGTAAGGCAGACCTTGCCGCGCTTTGTTGTTGCTGCTGTTTGGAGTACTACAAGTTCCCATGGCAGAGGAGCCCAGGCGCCCCCCCACTCACTCTCACAAGAAAACGAGACAAGTGGGCGCTGGCGGGGCTCCTGCCCTTCTGCGCGCGGGCTCAGGCTGCCTCGGCTTGGGCTGGGGGTTGGGTTCCAGAAGGCGGGGCGGAGGGTCCCGGGGCGCCCCCGACCCTCCCGCGGGGCGCCCGGCCCGCCCAGGCCGGCTCGGAGCCCGGGCGCCGGGGCCCGCCCCGCGCACCCCCGGGCCGCCGCCTTCCCGGGCCGGGCCGGGGGCTCCCCGCAGGCCCCTCCCGCCGCGCTGGCGGGCACCGGCCCGGGCGAGGCCCGGCCCCTCCCTCTGGGCGGCCGCCGCGGTCAGGTGGGCGCCCCCGCAGGAGCCGCGCCGGTTTTTCAGGCTCGGCCCGGAGCCGGAGTCGCAGGGCGGCCGCGGCCGGGCGGGTGAGTCGGGCGGGGCGCGGGGCGGGGGGCCGGGCCGGGGCCGGGCGGGGGGCGCGGGGGCCCGGCCGCGGGAGGGGAGCGGCGCGGCCCCCGCCCCGCGCGCCTGCCGCAGTGCCCCGCCGCCGCGGCCAGCCGGGCCCCGGGCTGCCAGCCCCGCCGGAGCCTCGGGCGCCGCCGGCCGCCGGGCTGGGACCCGGGGCCGCGAGAAACTTTGTAGCGGCGCCGCTGCCCCCGCCCCGAGCCGGGCAGGGCCGGGGGCTCGGCGCGCGGGGCGCTGCTGCAGAGCCCGGGGGGGGGGGCACCGGGCGGCCGCTGCGCCCCGAGACGCCTTCAGCCCGGAGCCTCGGGGGGCCGCGGCGCCCGCAGGGTAAGACGCGGGTGGGAGGCAGCCCCGGGGCAGCGGCCGAAGTTTGTCGGCCGAGCAAGGGGGAGCGGAAGGCGGGGCGGGGACTTATATCGCTCTGCGCCCCCATCCTTACTTGTCCCGGGGGTGGGGGAGGGTCCTGAGCTCTTTATTTTTATCCCGTTATTCGGTACTGGATAGCTTACAGTTCATTCATTTGCAACCATTTTAGGTCAGTGGTGAGAATGCTCACTCCCATTTTACTGAAGGCATAGACTGAGCCAGTTTTCCCAAGGCCACCTGAGAGGGCACCGGCAGAAATGAGATTTTGAGAGGAAATACCTTGACTCCCCTCCCTCCTCCCCCTCCCTTCCCTCCCTTCCTCCTCTGCCTCCCTTATTTTTGAGAGCCATTGCTTATAGAGTAACAGCCTAGCGCTTAGAAAGGCCAGCCCAGAAACCTCCGTAGGCTTTGGCGTTCCAGAGTCCCCGGTCGTTAGGTAAAGGGGATTCAGTTTGGGGGGACCGAGCTGCGGACTTGTGGCAGCCCTTCTAGAGGAGCTCTGTGTGTCCCTCGAGGGCTGGTAGCAAATAGATGGCTTTGCTTAAAATAATCCGACTATTGTGTTGCACCTGTTAGCTGTGTCCTGTGATCTTTCCTTTTTAAGCGTCTGTAGCTCAAGGATGAAGCCCCATTTCTTCTTGCAAGGCCTGTCTCTTATAGTGGGACTTGAAAATAATTCTAACAGGTCGTTACTGGACCTTTGTTCCTCTACAACAAGTTAAGATCTTCTGGAGGAACTGTTTCTTTCCCAGAACTCTCAAGTGGGTTGATGCGATGTTCGCGTAGACATAGGTTTCCTTCTTCCCATTACGACTGTTGATGGAACTGAACTTGTAAGAGTCCGCTGGGTTAGGATGTGTCTGAAGGTGCTTTCTCAAAACTTCAACAGAAGTGGTTTTTAAAATGAGTGGTGAGTTGTTCAACTCGTGTGGTACAGATCGTCTAAAATGCTGGCCTTGCCAGAAATTTTGTTTTATCAGTGATTCATTTTCTTGAAAGTGAATAATCTGATATTTGGGGAAGAAATGAAATGTTTGAGATAAGAGGCAGCTCTTCTTCAACTCCTCCTTCCACAGGTCCTTTTTCTAATAGTGCCAAAAGTTTCCTAGTGGAGAGGTATGCTTAGCTTGCTGATACTGTTTCTTTCCCACCAGGGTGGTATTGAAGTGTTAATGCTTTAACCATAACATTGAGATTGTTTTTCCTGGCTTTACAGAATAGGGTGATATGCAAACCTACAAATCTGAGGGTCTCTATAACTAAGAATATGCTCCTTTTTCCTCTACTCTTTCTTCTCTAGCACATATTCACAACTCTAAAGGGAGGTTTTTTGTTTTTTTTTTCCAACTATCAACTAACATTTGCTCATGCCACATCTATAGTTTTTTAAGCTCAGACTTTGAATGACAAGCTTGTGAAAAACCCAAATAAAGCCGAAGTTTTACTATAATGGGAAAAAATAAGCCAACAAAACTTGGATTATTTTAAATACAGTTTCAGATATGAAGTTGGAAGCTAGGAAAGAAAATTGCTGCAAAGAGCTACAGAATGAAAGGCAAACTTGAACCCAAATCCCAATTTAGCACTTTTCCTCTCTTCCCTTTTCCCCTGTCCAACCAGATTAAAATGCAATTGGGCAATACTTAACAAAATACATTAAAACTCAATAAGATAGGCATCACATTTAAAAATTAAGTCAATTTTCAACTTACAGGATGCTTAGGTGTAGTTTTTTGGTGCCATTTCTATTTCTATTTGCATTTGACACCACTGCCTTAGGCTCACCGTGGTAAAGGAAGTCTTCTCACCTGGCAGTTCCTCTATACTAATCAAATCACTGGACTGGCCTTCAACCCTGCATCTTGTCTCACTACCATTGGAAACTTTGATTAATTTTAAAGGTTTAGGTCATGGTTTTTTCATCATATTTAAGCAGTGGCTGTGTAAGGGAATTTATCAAGTGAAAACTTATTGTTAGTAATTTTTGTCTAGCCAAAAGCTTCTCTGGAGAACAAGCTCCAGGAACACTACTAATTCTAAGTCTTCCATTGATCTGAGTTGTTGAAATAGGAAAATATTGCCAGAACTTCTTTTGACTGATCAAATATTTATTAACTGAGTTTCATAGAACTTATTCAGACTAAGAATTGATCATCCCTATCTTCAAGGAGCTTACTTTCTATGGTGTTGGGGAAGCAGACAACAGTTACACAAATGGATAATATATCATAGAAAACCAGTTTATCTTATTAATCATTTATTACCTGTAAATTTGTGAGACTTTTTACTTTCAAGGTTTTTTTTTTTAGGTTTTTTTAGGTTTTTACAAGGCAAACGGGATTAAGTGGCTTGCCCAAGGCCACACAGTTAGGTAATTATTAAGTATCTAAGACCAGATTTGAACCCAGGTTCTCCTGACTCCAGGGCCGGTGCTTTATCCATTGCACCACCTAGCCACCCCACTTTCAGTTTTTAAGAATGTATCTGTGAACTTGTGCCAGCCTCTATAAGAGCTTGAAAATAATTCTAGCACTTCTATAAAAAGTTTACATCTTGGGGGAACTAGGTGATATAGTGGATAGAGCATTGGCCCTGGAGTCAGGAGGACCTGAGTTCAAATTCCACCTCAGACACTTAATAATTACCTAGCCCAGTGACCTTGGGGAAGTCACTTAACCCCCATTGCCTCGCCAAAAAAAAAAGTTTAGATCTTCAAGAGGAACTGCTTAAGTGAGTTTATAGTAAAAAAAAAACAAAGCCACAGGGTTAACTAACTTAAAAATTAAAGCATAAATAGAAAAATTCACTATTTTTTCTTTCACTTAATGAATATTATTTTTAGTATATACTATATGGAAGACACTATGCTAGGTATTCTGAAGAATACAGAGATGAATAAGATATTTTCTTTGTCATTCATTAATGAACTTGCAGTCTAGTGGGGAAGTGAAAACAGAGATGGATAACCATTACTTGGTAGATGGAATGTGAGAAGTCCAAAGTTCGATGGGAGTTCAGGGGAGAGAGGTATCCCTTTGGTGGAAGGGAATTAATGAAAGCTTTGTGAAAGAGATAGTTTTGTAAAATGAACCTTGAAAGATGGGAAAGAATTGAGTTGAAGGATGAAGGGAATAGGAGAGGAAGATATTTCAGGTGGGAAGAATGGCAAGAACAAAACCATGGAGGTTGGGAACACAGGTTGTATTTGAAGAATGATGAGCACTTTGGCCTGATCATGAAATCATAGAATAGTTACTGCTTGAATGAAGTTTAGAGATCTAGTCTATTAGTTTTCAAACTTTTGGAACTTAGGGCCCCTATTAGGACCTCTCCCTAAAGCTTTTGTTTATGTGGGTTATATCTATAAATATTGACTTTAGCATTATTGTGAAAATAGTTTCAACCTCATGGATGCCTTGAAGGAGGTCTGTAGAGATCACAGTTTGGGAACTACAGTTCTAGGCTAATGCTCTTTAGATAGAGGCTTAGAGAGGGAAAGTTTATAAAGTGAGCCAGAAGAGCACAGGTTTCCTGACTCCTAATCCAGTGATGTTTCTATTTTAGGAAGGGCTATGGAGTGAAATAGTGGAAGATAAGGCCAAAAAGATAAGTTAATGTCAAATTATGAAGGGCTTCAAATGCATTTATTCGAAAGATCATGGGGATCCATTGACAGTTTTGTTCATCTGGAATCAGAAAGAAGACTTTTTTGTTGGTTAGTTTGTCTTTGAGAAGGCTAGGGCTCATTACTGGTGACTCATACCTGGGCAAGTGAGCAGAAGCCCATGGTTAGCAGTGAATAGGCTATTTGCTACAATAGATAACAGTGGGAGTTTTCAGAAGACAAAAAAAGATGTTGATTCTATTCCAGAACTCAAACCTTTCTATAGGTATTAGTGCAGCTATAAGCCAGAATTGTACAGTGTTTGCCTACTTGCTGAAGGGATTCATCACCTAGTTGAACATTAAAAAGCATGTGGGCCTTTGGTAAAAGGCTTTGAGTAAGGGAAAGAAAGAAAATTAAGATCGAAATACAAGCAGGATGATTATGGCTTCACTTTTCAGACTTGCTGGGATCAAATATGCCCAAGTAGGACCTTGTATAAAAGATATAGACACTATTACCCCAAATGGGAATGCTGGCTATAATCCTGTACTTAAATTACTAGCTAAACTATAGAAAAAATTAGTCTTATCCTTGAGTAGTAGCTTGAGAAGAAATTAAAAGAAAAGGAGTTCCAAAGGTCTTATATGCTTGAAACATTTTACCAATTAGGGATTCTTTTGGATTTCATGCTTTTCTGCTAATGGAAATACCCCAGGGAAATTTAAGCCTATTGTGCTGTTCTTCTTGTATTTGAATTCAGGGCATGTTTAAGAATCTACTAAAATCACCAGAAACCTTGCTAGCATTTCATGGATATCAATGCAGCACTCAAGCAGTTCATCTGTTTATGATCTCTTGTTTTAAATTGGTCATGTATACTCATTTTCTGGTCACACATTTCCTTAATAGCCCTAGCACAATTTCTTGTGCATAGGCCACCTTCAGAAATGTTTTACCAACCTATTGATGACTATCATATGTTTGTCTACTAATCATTGGGTCATTAAAAACTTTGATTTTTAGGAAATTGTGGTGTTACCATCCACAAAGGCTAGTTCAGATAAGAGGGAATGGAATTTTTGGACATGAGAGGGGAATCTAAGAAAATATTTTTATACCATTAGGAACTTGAGAAAGTAGGTTGACTTTGGATTCTTTCCTGCACAAAGAATATATTACAAGGAAATGACTGTCCTCAATAACTGATTATGAAATTTTGTCTTTAGATTCCTCTTGGTTTTAGGATTAGAACTGAGACCAATTAATTGAGTTTTCTTTCTCTCTCTCTCCTTACAAAAATCTTGCCTTCTCTATTCACTAGATATATGAGTGATGATGATGATGATGACTTTTCTGGTATTCTGACCTATCACACCTTTACTCAGGGTTTTGTAGTCTTTCATCTTCCTACCGGTTTTTCTCCTGCATCAATTCATAAAACTATATCAGAAGGTGGAGAGAAGGAAGCTTGGGACAGGGCCAGGACTAGTTTGTTGTTTTTGATCTATTTGCATCAAATTACATAATCTACATTCTAAACCAAAAAAAAATTCTTATGGCTTAATGTAAAAAATAGATATTATAATTATTAAATCTCCAGTGGTTATATTTCTTACTCATCTAGGATGTATAAGTATACACAAATACACACACACACACACAAATATATTCCTATTCTAAAGGCTTAGCATAAAGCTAGTTTTCAGGTAGTTTGGGGGGGGACATAATACACCTGCATTCAAGAATATATATACAGATATGTTTAGGGACTCACTGTATCACTCCTGTAAGCCTTTAAAAATACTAACATAGGCTCTACTGAATTCCTAGTAGATACTGGGTTAATATAACACAAACGCTTCTGTTCCTACAGATTAGTCTTCTGGGAGAATTATTGTACCATGGGCACTACTGTCTCAGAAAATGCTGGGGGACTTCTTGAACTAAAGCAGAAACTGAGAAGGGTTATGTAGCACAAATGCCAACTGTCTTCTGGGACTTGCTTTTGCTAAGAGGATTGTTTTAACTGTCTTGGGTATTACTGTCTCAGGAGTTGCTCACAAACTTTAATAATTATAGAAGGCATTATTTTATCTCAATAGTGCAGTGTATAGATACTGTAATTTCTTCAGTATATGTATGTCAACATATATTATTGAATTATTTTGACTTTTTAAAAATATGCATGCTTCCTATTCTGTTGAGAGAATAATTAAGTTATTTGATATAAGTTTGACAGAAGTTATCAACATCAAATAGGCATGACATTTTTATTTGGATTCAAATCATCTTTTTTTCCATGGCCATGTGATTATGATCTGTATGTCAACACAGATACAATATTTATGCATTTTATGAAGATAAAGATTTAAATATTAATTATCAAAACATATCATGTTATAATTTGTGCATATGTCATATGCATTTTATATTATAAATTTATAAAACACAACTGTATACACTTAACACAAGATTATTATGTAGCTTTCTAACCTTGGAAAGCAAAAAGTACTAGAAGAAACATCAAAAGATTAACAAATCCATTGTGAAATCTCTTGTGAAAGATTGAAGCACATCATTTTATTGGGATTTCATTTCCATTTGGCATTTACTTTTAAAAAAATTAAGAGACTTTTGACTCCAGCTTAGAAATTTTTTGAAATATTAGAATACCAACCTGAATTTTATAATCTGTTAATTAATTTAGTGATAAGGTTGGTCATCCTTACTGTGCACTGTATATGTATATCTCTAAAGAGGCAGGAATCTTGCCACAGTTAGATTCTTTATTCCTCATACTTATAACATGCTCCTGCTGTAGCTTAAGGAAACTATATGGCACCCTCAAGATGTCTTTGTTTCCTAGACTCTGTTTTTTGAAAGAGTTATTAAAAGAGTCTCCAAGTTAAACTTTGGGGAAAGTTTTTAACTGTGTGATCTTCATTATGGACACATTAAGTAACTGTTCATAACACTATATTCCTGTCACACAGTGCACAAGTAAAATTAATCAGTTTAAGAGACTAGAGAGAGAGAATGTTAAATATTTTTACCCCCATGCCAGAGAACAGGGCAACTCCAAATATGACGTAAATTAACTTAAAAATTGAACTAAGTTTTTTAGGACATCCTGTTTTTGGATAATAGGATATGAGCTTGTGCCAGCAAGGAACAACAACAAAGGAATGATCCACAACAAACAAGCACATCTTATATTTGAGACTTAAGTCAAAGAGCTTGTCTTTAGAGACTTAGGAGGAAGAGTTCCTGCCCTCAGGGAGTTTGTATTCTAAAGCAAGAGTTCTTAACCTGGGATCTTGAGATATTTCAGAGGGCTCCTGAACCTCCATGGGGAAAACAAATTATATTTTTATTTTCACAAATCTCTAATCGAACTATAACATTTCCTTCAACTGTGGATGTTATCAAACAAGGCTTCCCCCAAAGCCAAAAAGGATTAAGAGCTCCTGAAAACAGCCTCTACACAAATACATTCAAAATAAATACAAAATAATTTTTTGGTCAAGAGGCCCTGGCATCTGTGGGAATTAAATAGATTTCGTATAAGAAAATGAGGATTTCTAAAATGCCAGGGAATAACAAGAAAACTGAAACAAATTGCTGATAAAGAAGAGTAATGTATAATACCGTCTAGAAAGAACGGTTTGGAGGCATTTTGTTAAGAGCTTTAAATGCCAGTTAAATCTGTGTCAATTCATAGAGTCAAATTAGGGAGCCACTGTGGGTGACTTGTCAGAGGAGTGTCATTATTAGACTCAGACTTTAGGAATGTCACCTTTTGGGCAGAGGGAGAAACAAGGCAGAGTGACTAAATAGGAAGTTATTGGAGGAGCCCTGATGAAAGGTGATAGGGTCCTGAAGCCAGTGTTTACAAAGTGAATACAGAAGAGGGGAAGGTTGTGGGAGATATTCTGCTGGTTGAATTATAGAATTGACAAGATTTGGCAAAAATCTCATCACATTTTGTACTAAGAACAGTTAAGTAAATATGGAATCCACATGGAGCAAAAGTTGGTGAAAGAGCAACACACTCCCCACACTCTCTTGGACTGTGGTGGTGGGTACTCCCTCTCCCCCAGTTTTTGGTTTTTAGAGCCCTAAGCTACTAGTTCAATTTAGCAATGGGATAGGACACTGAGAAAATTTGAAGTGAGCCATTGTTTTGTAGGTGTGGCGATTTTCTTTATGAGAGGGGGGTGGGGTAACTTTTTGCCCTTGGATTTCACATCTAGGTGGAAATTAATTTACCACATTCTGGTCTGACCTTCTGATGAAGGATCCCTAGTGCCCTTCTGTGTGCTAGATCTGGAAAAATCCTTCCCTTAATAAAGATCAGCATACAATGGATAGGCTTATTTGTTTTACCTAATTCTCAGAAGTCACTTAGTTTACTTTTCATTTTGGAGTTAAGTTTACTGAGATTAAGGGGAGCAATCTGCCCTAAATGTAACAAAAGTAAAATAAATGGAAACCTTAGAAACTATTGAAAAAATTTTGAAGCAAGGGGGAACTAATGAAAGTTTTTATTATTTTAAGGACAGTATTGAAGAAAAGTGAGTTAGTTAATGGTAGAGAAGAAAGAAGTGGGCCACACCTGCTATGCAAATCAGCTCCCAATCTTCTTTAGTTTTGGAAATTTACTAGGAATGGGAAGGGATGGTGCTGATTGATGATAATCTATATTTATTCTCAAAGAGAACCAAGTCTTCAGGGAGGTGATGCTACGATATGCAAGTGAATTGGATTTAATTTAGGGGGTTCTGTGTCAAGTCATCAGCCTTATTTTCTCCTTCAGAATCATCTGGATCCAATAGCCAGATATGGATCAGGATGACTGGAGAGGCCCCTAGATGCAATGGGTCTTTTCTAGGCAGCTGTTTGACTGAGCCATCCCCTCAGTGGTTAAGGTTAGGTAAGAGAGAAGTGAGGAAAAGAAAACAAGAATGACTACTTCAAAAAACATATTAAGCTGGGAAGGTAAGACCCACAGGGTTTTGCAGTGATTAAAGCTGGTAAGAAAGAAAAGAAGCAAAAAAAAACGCCTCTTTTACATAGTCCTAAAAAAATCTAGGAGGGAAAGACCATCTCATTTTCTGCCCCCCCCCCAAAAAAAACCCAATCGCTATTTACATTCTCTCTGAACCAGTCTGGTCCTAAATCTTGACCAAGTGAAACCCATCAAAAAGAGCTAAGAGTGATTTGGAGCCTGTAAAATACAAGAAGTCTTACCAGGCCTTTGGGCAGAAGACCTACAAGTATAAGAAGAAAGAGAAAAAGAAAAAGGTTCTGTGTAGTCCAATTTGTAAGCAAGGGAGCTGCTCCTGTTACTACAGAGGTTGATATTTGTCCTTTTTTCTTGAAGAAGAAGTGATGCCATGACATGCAAATGAATTGATTTTAAGTAAGGAAGGGTTGTACAAAGTCACCAGATCAGGATGACTTGATGCTGACCCTGGATGCAGGTGCTAAGAAGTGACAGACCCAAGGTCTTCCAGTCCCAAAAAAGAGAAACTTAAATCCGGGGCATCTTGACCTTTGAAAACCACTTTTTTTTTCTCCTCTAAGGTGTCAAACTTCCTTTCATCATAACCTGTTTAAATGTTTCTAGCATGATTTTACATGGGAGGATACTCTCTGGCTTTGAGATTTGTAATGGCCAGGAAAAAAAAAAATTTTCACATAAACTTTGGGGCAGATTTTTTTGGGAAGCTTTTTTTCTATATAGATTGAAAGTCACTTTTTGCTATTTTAGGAAAATTTTCTATTGTAATTTGGGTGGCCCAACAACTCATTTGAACTTTCATGAGAAGTTGAATCTTGCTTTTCCCCATATCAATCAATTTATAAACATTTATCAACCACCTATTATGTGTCAGACTCTGGGCTAAGCTTTAGGGATGCAAAAAAACACAATCAGAAGACAGTGTTCTGCCCACAAGGAGAGAAAAATCTCAGAAATCTTGGATTGGATGAGATACAAATATCCTACAAGCCTATCTAGTTCCTTCTATTTGCAAAGAAAAATTTTGATTTTGACTTAGTTTCCCAAAAAATATGGGTAATAAACATGAACATTCTGGACATTAGGTAGACATATTCTTTCCCAGTGTAAGTTAACAAATTGGAATTCTGGTTTATAATTCAGTCTTTTGAACTTCATTAGTATAACTCAGTTCCTCAAATTTAACCATCCCTAAGAAAAATGATAAAATTTCAGCTTCTACAGCTGCAAAACTGAAAAAGTCTAGATGTGGTACCCTCCCCATCCACCCCCCCCCCAAAAGAGCCATTCATAAACAGTCGACTAAGGTTTCCTAATAAAGGTCAAACGCTCTCTATAAATTAGTTCTATCACCAGATGACTCTATGACGGTCACCATTAGATGTTAAAGAGGGGATAAATGCTTTTTGGGGGGTTCTCTGCTTTATTGCCCTTCAAATGCTCTTCAAAATGTGCTTGTTTTTAAAACAAAAAATTATGTTGACTCAAGTTCAATATTTAAATGTGAAAAGGGAGGAGTGAAAGGGCAAACAGCTGAAAGGAAGGTTCTATTTCAGTAGGAATGAAGTAAAATGTGGGCAGGCAAATGCAACATTAGAATTAGGTTTATGATTCCATTTGTATGCAACCTGAGGAGTGACATCTGAATGTAAGGCTCAGAAGAATTGCTTTAGTTCCTAGTGAGTAATCTGGACAGTTCAGGTATCAGATTCATGCCATACAGAGATAATTTCCCATCTAGCCTTTGTAAATTAAGGGATAAGGTTTGCAAAGTACCTTCTCATTTGATCTTCACAATCACCCCCACCTTGTGAGGTATGGGCTACTGGCGTCATCAATCTTGTTTTACAGATGGGAGAGCTAAGGTACAGAGTCCTTGAGACTTGGGATGAAGGGGAGACCTGGAGAAAGGGTGTCACACATTTCAAGTAGAGGTGGGATTTGAACTCAAACCTAGCACTTGGTCTATCAAACTACAATGCTTTTCAGGGTCTATAGACATTAAAGTTGACCAATCTCCTTTAATATTTTTACAACTGTCACTACTTTAAGATAGTATTATAACAACTTTAAATAGTGCTAGACAAAGTTTAGAGAGTTTTCACAAGTGTTAATCTGTGGCTTAGTTTCCTTAGATGTAAAGTGAATCAAGTTGAACTCATTGGCTTGGACTGTCATTTCCCAGTTTTAAATCCATGATTATATTTGATACATAGTACAGCCATTGGAGGTAGTAGAGCAAGTATCCCCACTTTAAAGATGTAGAAACTGAAGCTCAGAGAAGTTACAGTGTCGTATCTGAGGTTACACAGTTGGTAAATGGAGCCTCTGCCTGGATCCCAGGTCTGTGGGTGACCACTGAAGAGGCATATTTTAATTCAATGTCAGGAAAAGCTTTCTAACAATTGGAAAGGTCCAAAAAATGTATAGTGAGTATTCCCTCTAGAGTCAGTAAGTTCTGACTAAGTGGAAGTTTTCAAGTGAATTCTGAATAATTCTTTGTTAGTAGTACTATTTTTTTTTTAAGTTTTTGCAGGGCAATGGGGTTAAGTGGCTTGCCCAAGGCCACACAGCTAGGTAATTATTGTCTGAGGCCAGATTTGAACCCAGGTACTCCTGACTCCAAGGCTGGTGCTTTATCCACTACGCCACCTAGCCACCCTGTTAGTAGTACTATTAAAGGACTTAGTCCTAAACAGTTTGACCTAGCTGTCCTCTGAGGACTCTTTCCCCAACCTGAAATTGTCTTCTGACTCATTCATTACCCAATGCTAATTCTACTACACATACCACAAGACCACTCCTATTTACACCAGTTTCTGTTGGTATATAGTCTGGGTTCAGTTCTAAATCAGCTGGGCATTGCAATCTTGGTAGGAGTTCACAAAAACAAAATAAAACTGAGAGGTCATGTGCAACCTACTTGGAATAGATAAGCTTTGGAGTGAAATAGGGTAACTTATCTGTAACAAAAGCAAAGAGATGAGTCCTATGCAATCAGCTCATTACATTAGAATCATTAACAGTATCATAGACCTAGAGATGGTCCAATCCCATCATTTTGCAGATGAAGAAACTGAGCCCAGGAAAGTTAAGTGACTTGCCCAGGAACATACAAGTCTATCAGAGGTGGGACTTTGATCCCAAGTTCCTCTGCTTCAAAGCCATTGATTTTTCTACATACTGGATCATTTATTGCTTTCAAGATTTTTCAAGTCACTTGCCGTTCTCAGTGTTCTACCACACTCTCACTTAGAAAATTTCTCTGCCTTTTCCTTCAAATCATCTCTTGTTCTTGCTGCTTAGTTTTCTATACTTACAGCTTCTGTATTAGAATGGTCCCATTTTTACCTCAATTAAATTACTGCAAATTTCCACTGCTGTCTCTGGTCTAACTTCTGCTCCTATCAGGAGACCTTGAATACTCTAACTGGGGTCTAATTCTGTTTTCCTTTTTAGGCTTCCTCACTTCTCTCAATGTTTTATTGTGACTTCTCTTTGTGCCTGAACTACTTTATCTAGTTATCTTAGGCTAACTCGTTTGTTACTATTTACTCTAGTGTATTATCTAAAGTGGCCTTCTGCTCTTTTTTTTTTTTTGTTTAGATTTTTCAAGGCAATGGGGTTAAGTGGCTTGCCCAAGGCCACATGGCTAGGTAATTATTAAGTATCTGAGGTTGGATTTGAACCTGGTACTCCTGACTCCAAGGCCGGTGCTCTATTCACTGCGCCATCTAGCCGCCCCCTTATGCTCTTAAAAATCCAAACTCCTATCTCTTCTTGCTGGTTGGATTATAAAATATTAACTCCTTTATTAATAAGTCTTTAAAGTACTTATTGATGTACAGGTGTCATTCTTCCATTCTGAACTACGTTTCAACAGATTACTCCTTTGGCTCCTTCATATGCAGACAAAGTTACTAGATTGGGGGATAGGAGGGTTCTATCCCAAATGTCCTGATTGGTCTTCCTGTCATGAGTCTTTCTCCACTCTAGTCCATCGTTTTTGCAAGGCAAATGGGGATAAGTGACTTGCCAAGGCCACACTGTCACCTCCAGAGTCCAATGTAAAAATCCTCATTTGGCATTTAAGACCCTTCCTAACTTCCTCAAACCCTTTTGGTGCCATGCTTCTTATACCATATACTCCCCTCTCTACAATCTACTGGCTTCCTGGCACATCCCCCTCCAGGTTTTCCTTGGCTTCCTTCAAATTCCAGAAAAAAACTCCACCTCCCGCTGAAAGTCTTTTTTTCATTCTAGTGCATTCTGCCTGTTGCTTATTTCAAATTTATCTTGTATATAGCTTTATCACACATTGTTATTTGCATGTTATCTTCCCCTTAGACTGTGAGCTCCTTGAGTGAGAGAACAGTCTATTTTTTCCATCTTTGTATTCCCATAATTTTTTTTAGCACAGTTCCTAATATACCTGGATAGGTACTTTAAATAAACCTTATTAATTGACTAATTAATTAATTAATTAATTAAAAGATTTTAAATTCTTCCTATTTGTCATTCTTACACCACAATAATATACCATGACATTCTCATACCACAGTACATTCAGCATTATGGACCCTTTTAGAAAAATCATTCTTTGCTGTAATTCTTCAAACCTGAGTAATTACTGGCAATTTTAAAATCAATCTTGGCCTCAACTACTGTTTTTTTTTTTATTTTCTATAAGTTATCAGCCTCTTGTTGCAGTATCTCAATTATAGTAGTTGTCATGGAGACATTATTGTATCTAAAGAAGGATTATTCTTCAGGTTGAGAGAAGAGAGCCCAGATCTTGTTTCATGCCAATATTTTCTTGTAATTCAACTAAGCAACAGACCCAAGGAACAGATTTTTGCAGAGGTGGGGCATTATATCACGCTGCTTGTAATCAATTTTTTCTATATGTTGGTTAATTTTGTTGAATTTTTTATGAGCAATTGCTTTGTGGTTAAGTAGATGGATACTTTGGGAAATTTAAGTGATCTTGAAAAATATATCCATAAAATTTTATTAATTAAAGTATATAAAAAGTCTTTGAAAATAAACATCACTCTGTGATTGTCTCTAACGTTGCAAGTTGGTTCTTCTGTCCTTTTCTTCCCCTTTTATTTTTATTTATTTATTTTTAGTAAACTGAAGTCTTTTCTCAAATTACTAAGTCATTCTTTTTTACTTTGTAATAAAGAGTCTAGCACAGTGCCTGATGCTATCTTTTTTTTTTAAAAATCAACTCTTATGGATGTCTTCTGTTTCTCACATCATCATAATTATTTCCAGTATCCTTCCCCCCACACCAGCCATCCTATATAACAGCCAGTATACTTTTTAAAGAGGAAAAAAAATTAAGCACAGTTTATTGAGACATTGAAATAATGTGCAATGTGTAACACCTGTGGACCTCCATTTCATATTTTTTTTTTGCCAGACAATGGGGTTAAGTGGCTTGCCCAAGGCCACACAGCTAGGTAATTATTAAGTGTCTGAGGCCCGATTTGAACTGAGGTACTCCTGACTCCAGGGCTAGTGCTCTATCTACTGTACCACCTAGCCACCTCTGGACCTCTATTTCAAAGAAGGAACGAGTTAGGACTGTCTTCTCATATATCTTCATTTGAGTCATGCTTGATTTTGATAATTTTGCTAAATTTATTTGTGATTTCTTGGTGTGTAGTTCTTTCCATTTACATTTTTAATGTGTATATTGTTTTCTTGACTCTATCATTCTCTATTTATAGTTCATATAAATCTTTACAAACTTTTCTGCATACATCATTTCTTAAAGTATAATAATATTAAATTACATTTATGAACCACAATTTGTTAGCCATTCCTTAATTCACAAATAGGACTGCTATAAATATTTTGATATATGTGGGACTTTCTTTTTGTCAGTAGCTTCCTCAGGATGAAAGCCTAGTAATAAGTCTGCCTCAAAGAATACATTTTAGTCCCTTTATCTGCACAGTTCCAGAATGCTTTCCAAAATAGTTTTATATTTTAGACTTCTACCCACAATGTATTCGTGTATCTTTCATTTCATAAGATCTCCAATAATGTGCATTGCCATTTTTTTTGGTCATCTTTGCCAATTTGTAGGATATGAACTGTTCTTGTAAATATTTTGTAATTCTCTTAAAAACCATGAGAATCACTTACCTTTTGGAGACTGGTTCTATTAGTCATATTATATTTATTACTTGTTTATATATCTTGGATCCCCAATTCTTACCAGAGAAATTTGATACAAAGTTTGTTTTTCCCTCATTTGACCACTTCCCTTCTTATCCTATTTCCAGTTAATGTTGTCTGTGCAGAAACTTCAATTTAAAGTAATGAATTATCTATTTTATCTTTTGTAATTGTCCCCATTTCTTGTTTAATTAAGAATTCCTGTCCATAGATACCCATCAGTTGGGGAATGGCTGAACAAATTATGGTAAGTTAATGTTATGGTTGTTCTGTAAGAAATCATGAGTGGCCAGACTTTAGAAAAGTCTGGAAAATCTTGTGTGAACTGATGCTGTATGAAGTGAGAAGAATCAGGAGAATGTGGTACACATTTGAAGCAAAATTGTTAGATGATCAACTATGATGGATGAAGCTCCTCTTGACAGTTCAGTGATCAAGGAAATTCTGAGAGACCTGTTATGGAAAGTGCCAACCACATCCAGAGGAAAAACTATGGCGTCTGAATGCAAAGCAAAGCATATTTGTTATGTTCATTTTTTAAAACTTCTTTTAGTTTTTTCTATCTTTTTCGTGTCCTCAGCATGACTAACATGGAAAAATATTAAACACAATTATACATGTTCAACATATATCAGATTGTTTGCTGCCATGGGAGAAGGGAGAGTGGTAGGAAAATGTGATGGTCAAAAGTTTGCAAAAGGATTAATATTGAAAACTATCTATGAATGTAATTGGAAAATAAAATTAAATAAATGTTTTTTACAAAAAGAATTCATGTCCAAAGCAGTAAAAATCTTCTGATTTTGAAAAATATTTTTATCATTAATATTAAGATTACATATCTTTTTAGAATGTATTATGAAATTTGATGTAAGGTATGGGCCTAAGCTTAATTTCTGTCATGCTGCTTTCTAGTTTTCCCATTATTTTTTAATCAAAAAGGAGTTTTTCCCTTGGGTAATTTATATTTTTCATTTTATCGAACACTGGATTATTTAGCATCATTTTCCCCTGCATCTCCCTTGTTTATTGTCTATCCTACTAATTTTTAACCTTTACAGATGATTTCAAACACTGCTATCCCCTCTTCATCCTGCTTCTTTTCATCATTTCCCTTAAGATTCTAGTTCTTTTGTTTTTCCAAATAAATTTTATTATTTTATCAAGTTCTATAACATAGCATTAAAAATCTAAATTGACCTTGAAAAATATTGTATTTTTATTTTATTGGAACATCATAGTGATGAACACTGAATAGTTCTTCAACTATTTAAGCTGTTCGCTTATTTCTTTAAGGAACACTTTGTAAATGTATCTGTACAAGTCTATCGTGTATTTTAGTAAGATGGTTCCTAAATATTTTATGCATTTTATAGTTACTTGGGATGGGATTTCCATTTCTATTATTGCTTCTTGTGTTTTGTTATTATATAGAAATGCTGTTGGCTTTTTTAAAGTTTTTGTATGGCATTGGGGTTAAGTGACTTGCCTAAGGCCACACAGCTAGGTAATTACTAAGTGTCTGAAGCTGAATTGGAACTCAGGTCCTCTTGACTCCAGGATGGTGCTCTATCCACTGGGCAACCTAGCCACCCCAATGCTGCTGATTTTTGAGGGTTTATTTGGTAGCCAGCAACACTGCTGGTTAACTATCTTAGTTTGTAACTGCTGATTTTCCAGGATTTTCCAATTATAGCATCATATCAGCAAAGTTTTTTCTTTTACTTATTTTTATGCCTTTAGTTTCTTTCTCTTATTTCTGGTTGCTAGTATTTTCAGAGCGATATCTATCTCATCTATATCTATATCTCTCTCTATATTTTTTTTTTAGTTTTTGCAGGGCAATGGGGTCAAGTGGCTTGCCCAAGGCCACACAGCTAGGTAATTATTAAGTGTCTGAGGCTGAATTTGAACTCAGGTACTCCCGACTCCAAGGCCAGTGTTCTATCCACTTCGCCACCTAGCCACCCATCCCCTCAGAGCTATATTAAATAATGGGAAAGTAGGTATCCTTACTTCATTTCCAATTTATTAGAAAAGTTTCTAGTGTATCTCCATTGCAAATGATGCTTGCTTTAGGTTTTAGATAGATAGTCTTCTACTGTATAGTTTTAAAAATTTCTCTCTGTGCCTATACATTGTACAAAAGCCCTTTTTTTTTTTTTTGGAGAGGCATCTTTTGAGATGATCATGACATTTTGTATGTTTTGGTTTTTAATATGATTAATATGCTGATTGTTTTCCTAATTTTGAACTATCCCATCTTCTCTGATATAAATCTCACTTGGCTAAAATGAATAATTTCTTGGATAGATTGCTATAGTTCGTTAGAATTTTCTTTAAAATTATTGACCTATAATTTTCCTTCTATGTTTTTTCTTTCTCTGGTTTAGGTATTAGGACTATATTTGTCTTATACAGGATTCTGGTATGGGTCTTTATTTTTGAGAACAATATTTAAAGTATTGATATTAATTATTATTTAAAAATTCGATAGAATTCTTTAGTATCTCCATTAGAACTAGAAATGGTTTCCCCCTTTCTTTCATAGTTCCTTTATAGCCAGCATTTATCTCCAGGGTTATTGTGAAGAACAAATGAGATATTATTTATAAATCACATAGCAAAGTGCCTGGCAAATAGCACT
Source organism: Macrotis lagotis (assembly GCF_037893015.1). Taxonomy (NCBI): domain Eukaryota; kingdom Metazoa; phylum Chordata; class Mammalia; order Peramelemorphia; family Peramelidae; genus Macrotis; species Macrotis lagotis. Next base: position 57,852,436 of record NC_133660.1, on the reverse strand, counting down.
ATATAAATGTTAGCTATCATTATTATTATTTTATTATCATTACTGCCATATATACACAGACATTAACTATCTCTACCTTTTTACATTTTTATTTTTATTTTTTTGCAGTATTTCTGGGCTATATTTCTGGGCTATATATATATATATATATAGTCAATTTTTATAAAGGTTCCCTGTGGTTCTGAGAGATGTTATCTTTTACCATTCCATTTAGAAGGTATTTTAAATCTTGTTTCTTCAGCAATTTATTCGGTTTCATATTTTCCCTTTTATCTTTCTAAGAGAAGAATATTGAAGTCTCTTGGCACAATTGTGTTACTATCTATCTTCATATAGCTCAATTAATGTTTCTTTTATGAATTTGGTTGCTAAAGCATTTGGACCATGTAAATGTATTGCTGATATTGGTTTGTTTTTCACCATCATGCAATCTTCTTGTTTATTCTGTTTTATTTCTTGAATAGTTTTTTCTTGGAAAATATGATTGCAATTCCTGCTTTTTTTTTGGATTCATTTAATACAAAGTAATTTTTTCCCCCATCCCCTCAGTTTTAATCTTGTGTATATCATTCCCTTGACCTCTTTGTCCCATTTCCCTTTGGAGTTTTGTTTGTTCCTTTTTCTTTCCTATTTTTAATCTGGTTATTTAATTATACCCCCTTTTTCCCCTTCAGTCATATAGATTCCCTCTTCCTCCCCTGCCCTTTGACTGCTCCTGTTTTAGTTTTTTTAAATTTCATTTTTTTGTGTCCTTTTCCAGAGAGGAGTATGCCATTCTCTTCCTTGTTTTCTTTTTTTTTTTTATTCTAGATTGTCATTTTCTAGTTACTGACCCCTGGAATTATCTTGTTTCCATTTCCTGTATTTCTCCTGGAGCCATAACTTCCAAGGTATCCCTTCTGGACAATTCTTGCTTGGCAGTACCTATCAATACCTTGTAGATCTTGCCTCAACTATGTTGTTGTTCAGTCCTGCCCCATTCCCTGTTTGGGGTTTTCCTGCCAAAGATACTGGAGTGGTTTGCAATTTCTTTCTCTGGTTCATTTTACAGATGAGAGAACTGAGGTAAACAGAATTTTCTCTTCTTTTCCTACATCCTAAGAGGTAGGCCCTCTACTCCTCAGAAATAAATTTTGATTGCTGAAATCTCCCCAGATATCTTGGTATTTAAAACTCCAGCCTTAAACCCATAACATTCTGACTCTCTCATTGATTGTCCAATTGTAGATCCTAGACCAAGACCCATGTGGTCATTGTTGAATTTTGATTGACTCAGAGTGAAAGTAAATAGTAGTTTCTTCCCACCCAGGTTGATTTTTTTTTTTTTTAGGATAGATAAAAGTGGCCATTCCTCTCTCATCTCTTTCATTAAATGGGCATTGCTCAGTCAAACTGAGACCTGTTAAAGATCTTAGGTTAAAAAGACCTCCCATAGGCCACCTCCTGTTGTACTGATTCTTATCTGGATGTGGAGGAGAAAGTAAACCTGGTGACTTTTCAATGCCTTCCCTAACTTAAATCCAATTCACTTGAATGTGAATTGAATTCACCTGCATTCACTTGCCTCCTTTGAGAAAGAAGGGCGAACATCAACAATAGCAACTACTCTTAAAAAAAGGAGAGGATTACATACCAGGTCCTAGTTTTTGGCTGCCTTTTGTGTGTGTGTGTGTGTGTCAAAATGTGTTTGGTTAGAAATATCACTTAGATTAAAGAAACTTTAGATCAATTAGGACCCTCAGGGTGTTTCTAGGTTTAGTTTTCTTGGTGAATCATTTAGTGCTATGTATTCTTATGTGCTGTCCAATCATACTTTCCTCTATTAATGAAAGAAAGCAGTGGTACAGATAATTTAAAAAGCAGTAAAGATGGGTAAAAAAAAAACTTTCATTGCAACACAGCAGAAAATAAATTATTCATATTTCAAGGGCACAAAAATAAGGAAGTCTATCATTAAAGTGTTTGGGGTTTTTTAACAATAGATTTAGTTTCCTAATTTTTCTTCTAAAATTACATTTTTATTATTTGGGCACACATTAACTTAATAGCAAGAGGAGAGATAGCCCTGAAATGTATTGATTGGCATTGGAAAGTACAGACTTGGAACTGGAAGAAAATTTAGAGGTCAGCTAATCCAACTGAGTCCAGGAAAGTCAAGCATCACATTTGTGTCTTCAGTTGGGACTGAACCTCATCTTCTAACTCGGTGCCCTCTATCAGGAGAGTGCTCTTGTGGTTACTTCAAGTTCTTATAAATTTGTAAGCATTTTGTAGTATACATAGTCAAGTTCTTGAATTGTAGATCTCATTGGGGGGAGGGAGGCAGCTAGGTGGAACAGTGGATAGAGCACTGGCCCTGGAGTCAGGAGGACCTCAGACACTTAATTACCTGACTGGGTGACCTTGGGCAAGTCAATTAACCCTATTACCTTATTAAAAAAAATCTCAGTGTGGTGTGACTTTTGCCTCTGTATTGGTTGCTAGGATACCTTTATTAAGGATATAGTTCCCAAAATGAACAATTCTGTGATATTAATGATTACTAATTTCCATGTGGTTTCATGAGATCATTGAAAGGTTGATACACATTTTGCTTTTAATTTCATTTCTATTTTTTCCAAAAGGTTGAAAGAAACAAATGCCACTCTTAACAATCAACAAACTTCCAAAAATTCCTGTCCTCTAGAAGCTTCTGTTTTTCTAAAGATATACCCCAACAGAAACTATAGCTTTGTGCCCAATAAGACAACATAGGAAAGAAAATGTCTCATTTATAAAAAACACAAAATAATAATTACAGTACTTGGGGGTGGGGGAAGCAAAAAAATAAAAGATCATAGGACAAATAAATTGTTTTGAATATGAATTTCCATTTCTGTGATCACATTTTCTGGAAACCTAAAATTTTTAATACCACTCTCATTTAGGAGACTGAAAGTCTGTTTACAATACAAGGACTTTCTTCTAATAATTTCTTCCTTTGGCCTAATTTTAAAATGCTACCACAAAACTAATTTGGAAACATTAGGAGACACAAAGGAGAGAGAAGCTTCTTCAGGTAGCCACCAGTCAAAATCCTCCCCGGTTCTTTTCCCAAGGCTCAGCTCAAGCACTGCCTCCTACACAAGGAGCCTTCTCTGGAGTTCCTCCTTGTCTGTAATGCTCTCCCTTCTCTATTTCAACTATTGTCCTCCCTGGCTTCCTTTAAGTCCTAAATAAAATCTCATCTTCTACTGGTAGTCTTGCCCAACCCCTCTTCATTCTAAGTCCCTTTTTCTTGTTTTATTGGTCCTGCCTACAGCCTGCTTTGTATATGCATTTTGTTTCCTCTCTTAGATTGTAAGATTCTCATGGGTGAAGGGACTACCTTTTGCCTCTGTACCTAGTGCAGAGCACTGTACCTGATACATAGGAAGTACTTAATAAATGATTATTGATTGTTTGACTGATTAACTAGAGTCTATCCTTGGACTACCAGGAAGAAGATTCCTCCACCCCAATCTTTTGTTCCCTTTTTTTTCCTTAACATAAATTTTCATTATAAATACATACTTGTGTGCTTGTCTCATCTTCCTATTAAGATATAAGCTTTAGAGGAAAAGCTATCATTTTCTCCTTATCATCTCTAATATCTAAACACTTTAAGAAAAAAGTTTAAATTGAATTGAATTTTATTCACTCTTGTTGTTTCTCCAGTGAGTTCTGGCTAGACTGATTTTTCCCTCTGTCCTTACTCCCTCAAGGTCATTTCTGTGTTTCAAGTACTGCTTTGTGTTGGTGGGTAGGGTGTTCCCCTGTATCATAGTCTTAAAGAAGTTTACACTTAAAGAAGTTTACACTCATTTTGATTGCAGCAAACTTCTGTGTTACTTCTCTCATGCCTTTACTCCTGTTGTAACAATGTTCTAATTGCTATTATGACTTGTATTTAATTGTAGTAACAATTTGTAATAGATTATCCTGTTACTCTAATAAATTATAAGAACGAGAGATTTACAGCTAGAAAGAGATATTAAAGACAATCTAGTCTGACCTGTTCAGTTTATAGAATGGTAACTCAGAGTTCAAAGAAGAGAAATGATTTAACTGTGGTCAAACAGATAGTGAAAAGCAGATAGAACTCTGGGTCTCCTGACTCCAAATTCACCATTCCTTTTCCTGAGCCAAACAGAGTATCCTCACCATGAGCTGAAATCTTTGACTACATTCACCTATTCCTTCCACCTCTTGACCAGCTATAGTCAAGTAAGTCAAGTACCAGGGTTGGGAGTATAGTTGTGTGATTGTGAAACTGAGGAAAACTAACTGGACCATGTGGGAATTAAACCTTCAACCTTGGCTTCATTAAGCACCATTTTCAAACTCTCTGGTCCTCAGACTTTTTAGCCTGGGGAACAATTTAGCCAGGCCCCAAGGCCCCATGGGCTGTTTATTTTACTCATGCTTGCCAACACACACATATACAACACACAAATACACATAAATACACACACACTTGTCAAGTTTTCACCTTGGTAAGTAACTATTGTGAATACATTTTTAAAAATTACCCCTTTTTTTGCATTTTTGATATATATATTTCTTCTATACTTAGATGCAAATTTCAGGGAAACAAGTAATGGTGTTTGGTATTTGTCCATTATCTTTGCCTCTTGATATGTGCAAAGATTTGACCACAACTAATACTTAGGTTAGCTCTAACCTAACTGGAGCCACATCAGTGTGTCTTCATCAATGAACACCCTAAGTCTACAGATGCCATACACCAAGGGAAATGCTAGTTTGAGTAGTATTCTTTAACTTCAAGGAATTTATTAATTAGTTTTGTTAGGATGTAGATAGATAGATAGATAGATAGATATAGATAGATAACAATATATGGTATATACTAGTTACGTAAGTGTGACTACACTTGGACGAAACCCAATTACACATATCTTGACCTTTGAAGACCAGGAAGTGTAGATTATAGTTCACATGGGTTCAAATCTGATCTCAAATACTAACTGAGCAAGTCACTTCACCCCATTTGCCTCAGATTCCTCATCTGTAAAATGAGCTGGAAAAGAAAATAACCAATTATTCTAGTATCTCTATCAAGAAAATCCCAGTTGGGGCCAGGAAGAGTAGGATATGATTGAAATGTCCAAATGGCAAATAAATTAAACATTGGACACTGATTCTTCTGGGGAGTCAGAGACAAAAAGAGACATATTTTTTGCCCTCCCAGAGCTTCAATGGGGAGAGATTATATATGCATGTAGTTACATACAAATAAACAAAAAGTCATAGGGGGTGGAAGGAGGCACTTGCCCTCTAAGGGATCAGGAAAAGGCTTTTCTAACTGAAAGTTACAATTGAGTTGAATGAAATTAGGGATTCCGAGAAACAGGTCTAGAGTAAATACATTCTAGGTATAGAGATGAGTCAATAGAAAAATGTATCGAGATGCTTTTAGATCATGAAATGAAATCTCTCCATGGAAAAAGGAATTAGGTATATGAGGAATATAGTAAGAAGACCAATTTGACTGGACTGTAAAATGCATGAAGGAGATCAAGTAATGGTCAACAAGGCAGGAAAGGTAGGTGGGAATAAAATTATAAAAGCCTTTAAATGGTATTTATATTTGACATTCTCACTCTGAAATAATTACTTAAGGGCAAAGTGAAATTTATAAAGAATAATTTGTATAATGTTTTATGTTGTTGAAAAGGTATAAGAAAGGTCAGGAGAATTGTAACATTTAAAAATTGGACAAGAGATGGAGGACAAACAGAAATGGGATTTCATTCTTGATAGAATGCTATTGAGATTTCTGTTCTACTAGTTGAGTAAATAAATGTAGAAATAACTTTGTTTTTTAATAGAGTACTTTCATTGTTATTATGGATTTCACTTCTACTCTACTCTTATTTGTATTGTGCCAAATTAATAAGCATTCATTAGGAGCCTGCAGTGTGCCAGCACTGTGTTAAAGTTTTGAGGATGGTAGGAGAAATTTCTAAAATTTATTCTCCAATGATTGTTCCCTTTACCTTTTGATCCCAAATTCTGAATAGTCAACTCTTGATTTGTTAAAAGATTGATTATTCAGACCAAGTAATCCAATCCTTCCATTTCCTTTCTGCTTTTTTTCCCTTTTGATCATATTATTGCCTTTTGTGGATTCTTGCCAAGAAGAAGGCTAGAAAAGGAAGGAATTATGTCACTTCTGTAAAAATCTTTTGCATAACTTGACTTGGGGGGGGGGGAGTCTGAAATTAAAGGCCCAAATGGCTATTATATGTGTATTTAAATTTCCTTTAAACACACACACACACAAACACAGACACTCTCCTTTTTATATCAGATGCCTTTAGACTTTACTTTAACTAACCTAGTAGTGCAATAGTCTCCTAAATAGCAGGGTGGATTTTGACATCAATTGGAGGATGGTCTGTCAGAGAGATGTGTATAATTTACTAGGTGTGATGGGGGGAAAATAGGTAGCATCCCATTCTCCAGGGAATAGCCAGTCCTGGGGGATTATCTCACCTACTATTATCTTCTAACACTTACCTCCCTTTCTCCATTGTACAAGTTCCTGATCTCCTCCCTATCCAGCCATTTCCCAGATGACTTCCTGATACTGTTTGGAAAACATAACATATTTCCTGAGTATTGAATAGGAAGTAAGCCCCATCTTTTTCATTTTGAGTGAGACAGCAAAAGAATCCCAGAATAAACAGACATGATATCAATTGCAATTTGTAGCAATGATCTTATTAATTTTAATGTTATCTCCCTCCCAAACCTTTTGCTCTTCTGAATTTCTTTTTTCACTTAATAGCATTTAATTTTTTCCAATTTCATGAAAAGATAAAGTTCAACATTCTTTTTTTTTTTTTTTTAGGTTTTTGCAAGGCAAATGGGGTTAAATGGCTTGCTACACAGTTAGGTAATTATTAAGTGTCTGAGACCGGATTTGAACCCAGGTACTCCTGACTCCAGGGCCTGTGCTTTATCTACTGCGTCACCTAGCCGCCCCTCAACATTCATTTTCTGTAGAATTTTGAGTTCCACATTTTTCTGCCTTCCTCCCCTTCCTCTCCCTCTCCCCATGACAGAGTAAAGTTATAGATGTTCAATCATGTTTAACATTTCCATATTAGTCATGTTATAAAAGAAAAAATCATAACAAAAGGGGAAAAGCATGAGAAATAAAAAACAAATTTAAAAATGTGAAAATAGTTTGCTTTTATCTGCATTCAGATTCTATAATTATTTCTCTGGATGCTTTGATCACTGTGTTGCTGAGAAGAGCTAAGTCTATCATATCCTTCCTGTTTCTGTTAATATTTTGGAGATAGTGGGCAGCACGTCTCTTATCCTTTAATTGTGCTACATGACCAAATTTGTCCAAAATTTTCTCCCAAATGGGCCTTAGTTCAAATCCAGCCTCAGATACTTCCTGGCTGTGTAACTCTGGGCAAGTCATTTCACCCCATTTGCTTCAGTTTCTTTATCTGTAAAATGAGCTGGAGAAGGAAATGACAAACCTCCAGTATCTTTGCCAATGGTGTCAAGAAGAATTGGATATGACTGAAACAACTAAACCACAATATGTGCTAAATGTTTTATAAATATTATTTTATCCTCACAACAACCCTAGGAGGTAGAAGCTATTATTCTCCTTTTACTGTTCAGTTTACTTACTGAAGACTCATCTGCCTGACTCCAAACCCTGTACTTCTGTCCACTGTGTAGTTAGCCTCTCAGTTGTAATTTTGGTAATAATACTTTCCTTTCTTTGAAATGTTCTCCCTTTGGACATATCTTGAACATTTATCCTCAAGTAGCCTTAATATTACTGCTTTCAGCAAAGATTTTATCTTCTTCTAGGTATTTGGTCAGGTCAAACTGCTTTTCCCAACTTCAGTTTTGAACAACTTCGCTCTTTTTCACCCTAAATCAGAACTGCATCATCCAGCTTACACTGTCTTACATCCAAGGAAAACAAGGAAAATAGAGGATGATAGAAATCCAATTTCAATGATTTTACTATCAGAAATGCTGCTGGGGCAGCTAGGTGGCGCTGGGGGTGGCTAGGTGGTACAGTGGATAGAGCACCAGCCCTGGAGTCAGGAGTACCTGTGTTCAAATCTGGCCTCAGACACTTAATAATTACCTAGCTGTGTGACCTTGGGCAAGTCACTTAACCCCATTTGCCTTGCAAAAAAAAAAAAAAGAAATGCTGCTGACAGCTTTTTCTGAAACTGTTTAATAATTGGAATAAAATAGTGTCAATTCTTTACTTCCACCTAACACCAGAGGTGCTGTGGTAACAACAGCCTGGCTACATCTCTTTTCCTTTTTTGTGGGAGGCAATATCTATCTCATTATTTTAGGAGTGTGGTGTGTTTTTTTTTAAATCTTTCTTTTTTGATATCTTTCATGTATATGCATATATGTATACATATATTACTTTAAATATTTCCCAATTACATGTAAACATTCATTTTTTAAAAATTTTGAACTCTCAATTCTTTCCTTCATTCCTATTCCTTCTCCTTCCTTAAGAAGGCAAGCAGCAATAGAGCAGCTAGGTTACCCAATGGTTAGAGCATCAACCCTGAGTCAGGAAGACCTGAGTTCAAATTTGGTCTCAGACACTTGAAAACTTATTAGCTGTGTAATCTTGACCAAGTCACTTAACCTCATTGCCTTACAAAAAAGAAAAAGAAAAAAAAGCAAGCACTTTTATATCAATTATTCATGTAAAGTCATGCAAAATATTCCCAAATTAGTCATGTTGCAAAAGAAAATTTAAATTTTTCTTCAATCTGCATTGAATTCATCAGTTCTCTCACTGGAAGTTTATAGCATTTTTCATCATCTTTTGGAATTGTCCTGAATTATTTTCTCGATCAGAATTACCCAAGTCTTTTACAGTTGGTCATCATATAATATTGTTGTTACTGAATATAATGTTCTCCTGATTCTGCTTACTTCAAGTGGCATCATTTCATATAAGTCTTCCCAGATTTTTTTGAAAACCATCCTGCTCATCATTTATCATATCACCATGGTATTCCATCACAATCTTATACTATAACTTGTTTAACCATTCCCCAAGTGATGGACATTCCCTTTATTTCTAGTCCTTTGTCAAGGGGTGTTATGTTTGACACCAATTGGTTTGTGGAACTCTCACCATCTTGTCTTCCTACTGTGTGAACTTTAGTAACACTTTTGGTATCTATCTGGCACCCAACTCTATCCACCTGTGGCTCTAAGAAACTAATTTTTAACAGAGGCTACACCCCAGTAAAAGCATCTTGACAGACAGGGTAAACCAGGTTGAGAGTAAATGACAGGCCTCAAACCCCTTGGTTAGTTCTGGAATGTTTACTCCAATCATGATGAATGGGTAGATGAGAACAGTTTGTTCCAATGTCCATGAAGGCAGCTGAGGCATTTTTGGAGTGCTTAGAGTTAGTCAGACATTGGGTCATTCACCAAATCCTGGATTATGACTTTTATCTTATCATTAGACTTTGGTGACTCTGGAAGAGAGAGTGAGACCAATGTATTTGTGTAACTCTACCTCACTTCAATTCAATTCATGACTGAGTCAAAACATTACCCTGATGCCATTTAGTCCTCTTCAGAGATGAAGGGTGAACAAGTAACACATATAAAGCATGATAGAGTCAACAGCACAAGCCTGGTGAGACTTTATAAGCCTTTATTCATAATGTGAGGGGAAAAATAAATGCAAATAAAGTAAACAAACTAACCACTGTGGGATGGTGTACCTGGAGATGCTGTTAGTTTGTGACCCTTCATTCAAACCAATGAGTTGCTGGCTTTGACTACCACCTCATGAGGTGGCCAGGCTCATTTCAGCTCTCCTCTTGACTCTACTTACTTGGATAATGCTCTCTTTTTCAATTATATGCAAGATAGCTTTTGGATTCCACATTTTCCTGCCTCCCTTCTTATGACAGTAAGCAATCGAATATAGGTTTTATATGTACAGTCACCTCTCTTCAATGTGATGGAAGCAGCATTAGAATGTAAGTTCCTTGAGGGATAGTTGTATCCTTTTTCCTTGGATTTCTATCCCTAGAGCTTTAAAACAGTGCCTGGCAAATATTAAACATTTAATAAATGTTCTTTCCATACCTAGGTGTCTTCCTTCTGTCCACTGTTCCTTCCCAAGCTCAGGGAGCCTAAAACTTATTCTCTGGGCAGCCCCTGGCTTGGAAAGTTAAAGAACAGTTTGGGGGTTCAGAGTTCAATCTGAACTCAGAGTCCTTTTTTCCTTTAGGATAATCTCATTTTTGGATTATTCTGCCCTGGCCCCACATCCAGTTTTTTTATTTGTTGATCCCCCTCCTGAAAGAAACTAGTGTCTTGCCCCATCAGGTCTTATCACGGGAAACAGATGCAAGAAAAGAGTCTGGTTGCTTCCCTGATGACAGCCATTTTTATCTCTTTCTCTGTTCTTGAAAAAAAAATGCCATCTGCCTGAACCTCGAGTCTCTTCCCCCAGACTTTTAGGCTTTTAAATGTCCTTCTGGCTCTGAAGCTTGGTAGGCGGGATTATTGGGCTCTCCAGTTGGACTTCTTCCCTCTTCCTCTTCCCTTCCTTCTCTACCAGTTGGCTCATCTGAGGCCTTCTTATCTATTAGTAGAACAAAAAAGAGGAGGGAAAAGGTGTGTCCTTGATCTGTAAAGTCTTGTGATGATTAATTGAAGCTGAGGCCATCAATTCCAAACCTCTCATTTTGCAAATGAGGAAACTGAGGGTCTGAGAAGTTATTACTTGCCTGGGGTCAAGTGGCTTCTAATTATCAGTCGGAATTCAAACCAAGGTCTTCTGTCTTCAAGTCTATCATCCAGACTATTATTGTTGCTACATCATTCAGTTGGGTTCTACTCTACATGACCCCAAGGACTTTGTCCAGTAGTTTGCTATTTCCTAATTCAGTTTGTTCCCATTTTTACAGATGAGGAACTGAGGAAAATAAAGGTCCAGTGACCTATCCAGGTTCATACAACTAGTAAGAAGCTAAGGTTTGATTTGAACTCAGATCTTCTTGACTCCCAGTGCTCTATCCACTGCACCACCTACTTGCCCCCTCATATTTATTATACAATTAACTTCGTACTATTTACACTTAGTTTTGTACTGACTTGCATGGAATAGAAATTTTGATGTCCAGTCAGTCAACTAGCATTTATTAATTAACCAATATTAATTAACTTTAATAATATTATTTAATTAGCATTCTCAAGGTTTCTCTGAAGAACTTTGGAATCAATTATGAGTCATGGGAAACACTGGCACAGGACTGTCCAATATGATGAGTCCACATCAAAGAAGGTATTGGGTTCTATGTGCAAATCATAGAGTAGTTCAAAAGAAATGTGAAATAAGCAAATTTAGAGATCTCTCCATTTCAAATGTCCATACAGACTATTTGTACCTAACCTGTGCTAGAGCCTTCCAAGCTTGGTCTAGCCTGCCATAGTTGGACATATCGTACATTGACCCTCTGACATAATAATGCCATTTTGGTCCTCTTCCAGTATGAAAGACAGTAAGCTATCAAACACCTACCATGAGGCAGACACTAGACTGAGCAGGAGAAAGACCTTCCCAGACCTCAGGAAACTCGCTGTCTAATGGGGAGACAGTACAGAAATAACTATATACAAACAAGCTGTAGATTGGATAAATTGGATATAATCCCTACAGAGAATACTCTAGCATTAAGGGGAATTGGAACAGGATTCTTCTGAAGGGGGGTGGCTAGCTAATGTGGTGGAGATGAGAGTTTCAGGTTGGAGGGAAGACAGTGAAAAAGTCCAAAGGTAAGAGGTGGCATGTAATTGAGAAATAGCAAGGAGATCTGAGTCCCTGGACTGTTGAATTAAAATGATTGTTGAATTGATGATCCAGCTAGACTGTACAAAAGAGAGAATGCTGGGCCTTGAGTCAGGGGGACCTGAGTTCAAATGTGATCTCAGATATTTATTAGCTGTGTGATCCTGGGCAAGTCACTTAACCCTATTTACTTCAATTTCCTAATCTGTAAAATGAACTGGAGAAGGGCATGGCAAACCAGTCCAGTTTCTTTTTCCTTTTTTTTTCTTTTTTTTTTTTTAGGTTTTTTTGCAAGGCAAACGGGGTTAAGTGGCTTGCCCAAGGCCACACAGCTAGGTAATTATTAAGTGTCTGAGACCAGATTTGAACCCAGGTACTCCTGACTCCAGGGCCAGTGCTCTATCCGCTGCGCCACCTAGCCACCCCCTCCAGTTTCTTTCATAAGAAAACCCCCAATGGCATCACAAAGAGTTAGACCTGACTGAAACAACTAAACAACACCAACTCTAAGCAACTTGCCAAAACATAAATTATTGAGAAGGAACAGATCTGCATTGGTAGAGGGAGTTGCCTCACCAGCAGGTTTCCCATCTTAGTGAAATCTCAAGTCCTTAACCATTGTTCTTTTTGTTGAAGTCCTCAACAAAATAAAATAAAATAGTAATAGTACATTCATGTGAATAGTACATTCATGTGAAGACTTCCTTTATATAGTTAAATGAGATTTCTTTTTTGCATTGTTTTTTGGAGACTGGGGCCTAGAGCTCAGAAAAGAGATCAAAAATCAATCAAGAGTGTTCTGTATAGTGGTGGGAGTTGAAAATTCAACTGGACTGAGAGCTTGGAGAAGAGTACCAAGACAGGCCATTAAAGGACGACCACATTAAAGGACCTCCCAGGAAGAGGATGAGGAGCCAAGGAAGCATCCTTAGATTATAGATCTAGAGCTGGAAGAAACATCAATTCATCTGGTTCAGGTATTCATTTCAAAAATGAGGAATATGAGGACTAGGAAATAATTTGTCAAAAGTCATCTGAAGGGGCGGCTAGGTGGCGTAGCGGATAGAGCACTGGCCCTGGAGTCAGGAGTACCTGGGTTCAAATCCGGTCTCAGACACTTAATATTACCTAGCTGTGTGGCCTTGGGCAAGCCACTTAACCCTGTTTGCCTTGCAAACATCTAAAAAAAAAAGTCATCTGAATAGCATGATGGAAGAGTACTAGCTTGGAAATCAAAGATGCTGGGTTCAAATTCCATCTCATGCTATCAGTGAAACAGAGGACAAGTCACTTTATTTCCTGAACCTCAGTTTCTTCATTTGTAAAGTCATGCATGGGATTGGGCCAGAGTGTTGGCCTCCAAATCTAGGTCCTTTGACACACTCAGGAAAAGAAGGCAGGAAGAGCCACTTCAACAGGTAGAAGGATTAGCAGGAAAGGATGGTGATCCTTGAAGTCAAGGGAAGACAGTATTCAGAAGGAGAAAGTGATCACCAGTGTCAAAGACTATCCAGGACCATTGTGACTGTTGTTTGTCTTTCCTTCAAAGAGGACGAGTGACAGCACAAAGTGATGTCTTTACTTGCTCTTGGATTGGATGTAAGGGAGGCAGAGTTCAAGTGGTCAGCCTCATTCTCTTCCAGTCATTGAAGTCCAGTGGCAGGATAAAAGTCAGAATGACTGGCCATGGCCAGGGGAGGGCATAGACTGGAAAAAAAAGCCAGTTGGGAGAGTAGAATATCCTTAGGGAGCAGCATGTTTTTAAATTCTCTCAAAAAAGAAAATGAGGCTAGCTTGGCATGACTTGAACTTAATGAACCTATTCTGGTTTATAGTAATCACCTCTTGCTTCCCCAGGTGCTTAATATCTAATGTTCCACACCTCCCCTTCTTAGAAAGTAAGATTGACTTTATGATGCCCAGAGGGAAACTGAAGCTGAACCCTACAGAATAGCACACCTAGGCAGCAGGCTAATGTCCTAAGGGTGGGATTGGTTGGAAGAATTTTTCTGCACATGAAAGAACTCCTTATTCCACAACCTTTTAAATCAGAGCCTTAGAATAAATTTGACCAACAATAGAGAAGAAACTCAGTCTGTATACACATCCCAGTGAATTATAGATGCAGACTAAGGAAAGCTATGCAAGCTACTGAGATTTCGGAGCTCATTTCTATTCCAAAGAAACTAAGGCACAGCCCCAAATTTAGTAGTGAACCTTACCATATGATAGGAAAATATGTATTTTCTGGAATGGAGCCATTATAGCTAAATCAGTCTGGGAGAGTTGGGAGAGTTGTTTTTCACTTCAGCCGGGCTTTCTTAGTTGAGCAGAATTGAGAAGTCTTGTTAGAAATACTCTTCTAAAGTTATCATAGATTGGGATTGGGAGATAACTCCCCACCCTTTCCTGCCCCTGAGCTGAAGACCAGGATGTTCCCGGGGTCACAGGTGGATGACCCAAAAGGGTTTCCAAGCTCATCTAGTTTCTTTCCCTCATTTTACTTAGAAAGAAGCTGACACAAAAGCGGTTAATTCACACACCACCACCCCCATCATAGTAAGCATCAGAGGCAAGATTAGAACCCCGGCCTTGACCCTGGAGTCGGTGTTCTGTCTACTAGACCATAATACTCATGGTCAAATACAAGACATCCCCTTCAAGTTGGTTCTGATTAATATGCTGGAACACAATGACAGGGTTGTACATCTGGATGCTCTATTCCACAAAATGCAGTGCCCTCTTGCCCACAGCATAATACTCATGGTCTAATTATTTGCCAAGATGCTTGTGTGCATGGTAGATTTTTAGCCAGGGCTCCAAAATGGAAATACTATGCATTGGGATCTCTGGCTGGGGGGCTAGAGAACAATAAAGGGGAGATTTTGAAGAAACAAAGCACCAGTTCAGTCTCTTCTGTTCATTGATTTCACCCCCTTCTCTTCTTGGATAACTCACGATTATGAGTGGTGAACCTGGAAGAATTAGCTTGTTTGACCAATATTAAAATCAAGAGCAAGAGAAAAGAACTAGATGAAACCCCAAAATATGCCCATCAAGATGGTATGATAAGTGAAGGGAAAAGGAGGTGAACACACTTGAAAAAAGGGTCACTCATGAATTCCTTGGAGCCACTGGGACAGGAAAAGCCAGTGCTTCTTCTTTGAGTTAGGAAGTTCAACTAATTAAAGCATTTTATTAAGCAACGACTATGACAGACCTTTGTGTTAAGAGAAAGAAGTCAGCCCTGGGGAAATGGGGAGGTAGAGAAGCCAGAGGAATTAGCGGCAAAAAAGTCTGTGGCCTCAAGACTCAGGTGTAGAAGAGGTGACTGAGTTTTCTATTAGTAGCACAAAAACAAAGTGTACCTAAAAAGAACAGTTGGACCCTGTAAACTGCTGCCAAATAAGTTGAATAATAAAACTGACTACCTTGTGTCTCATAATAAACTGTATACTTTAATATAATATAAAATGTGTGGATTTTTTAGGGGAACTGACAGAAAGTTATTCCCCAGACTAATAGGTGGACCTTGATAAGGGTCCTCCATTTTACTAAATGATTGGCTTTCTGTTAAGGAAGAGAATGTCTTTCAGAAGTCATGTTGGAAGAAAAATTTAGTCTGGTTTACTAGGGTAGGATTTTGCAAATGACAAGCTGTCGATTTTGTGGTGGGTCCATCAGAATTCAGATGTGGTTCACTGAATGGGACTTTTCATTTCAGAAGTGGAGAGAATGTACCTAGACATCTTAGTATATAAGACATCCCCCTCAAGTTGGTTTTGATTAATATGCTAGAACACAATGACAGGGTTGTACATCTGGATGCCTGTCCCACAAAATGCAGTATCCTCTTGCCCACAGATTTTCAACTAGTGTTGTTTAACCCACATTATAGGCAGTTTGTCCTGATCTCTACATTTAGAAGGTTCAAGTGCATGTCGATTACAAAGCAAATTTAGATGACTAATTATACGTTTTGTAAGTTGTCTACTGTGAAAGCCATAATGGGTGGGTGTTGACTTTCAGTTTAAATGGCACTTTGGTTTGGGAGTTTCTTGTTTCTTTCCTCTCTGATTTTTGGATTTTAAAGAATAGACCCTGCCGCATTTAAGAAATTGTTGGTAGAAGTTCTTTAGCAACCTTTTCCACCTTAAAGACTTTCAGAGGTAAATAGTAGTAATTTCTAGAAACCACTAATGACTGAATGACATAAAATTACAGATTAAAAGGTAGAGGGACCCACGAGTGTATCTCCCACAACCCTTACATTTTATTTTATTTTTCTTTTAACAGCTATTTATTTTCTCTTCATATACCTGTGGTGGTGGGGAGCAGGGAAAGTAAAAATCATCATGACAAATAATATAGTCAAAATAACAAATTCAAGCATTTTCTATGTGGGCAAAAAAATGAATTTTCCATTCTGCTTTTCGAAGCCAATTCCTCTGTCTTAGGAAGTAGGTAGTATGCTTCATCATCTGTCCTCTGAAATCACGGTCCATTCTTTTCATTTTCAGATGAATAAATTGAGGCCCAGAAACATAAAATGAATTGCCATGTGGGTGACAGAAACAGATGTTTGAATTCAGTTTTCTGACCCCAAAGCCAAGTGCTGTTCCCCTTGGATCACATTGAAATCTTAAACTCAACATATTCAAACCTGTTCCCTAAAAGCTCCATTTCAAACTTCCTTATCACCATCCTCCCAGTTGTTCCGGTCTACAACCTAGATGTCATCCCAACTCTTCATTTCTCACTTCCTATATCTAATTTATTGCCTAGACCATTCTGTTGAGTTTATTTTTGTAACATCTCTCTTGTGCCCCTCTTCATTCTGCTGCTATTGCCACAATGCCCTCCTCGCCTCACACCCAGGTTATTAGAATAGTATGCTGGCTCATGGGTCTCCCTACATCAAGTTTCTTCCCACTTTAGTCCATCCTCTACTCAGTTACCAAAGTGATCTTAAAATTCAATGGCTCCCTACCACCTCCAGAATTAAATTTTAAATCCTATTTGGAGTTCAAAGCCCTCTTACCCTCCCTTTCCAGTCTTATTCCACCTTCTACACTCCCCAGTCCCCATTTTCTGCAATCTAGTGATACCAGACACCTAGCCATTTCCATGAACAACATATTGCTTTCTGTTTTGGACCTTTTCACCACTCTCCCCTTCCCAAGTCTTTACCTCCTGACTTCATTCACATTTTACCTACAATCCCACCTCCTAAAGAAGCCTTTCCCAATCACCTTCCTCTAATGCCTTTTATTGATTCTTTACAGTTTATCCTTGTTTGTACAGGGTGACTTATATTATCTCTTCCATTAGACTTTGTGCTCTTTGAAAACAGAAACTTTCTTTTGCCTCTTTTTTTGTATTCTTAAAATTTAGCACAATGCCAGAGAAGGTGTTTAATAAATGTTTATAGGTTATTCAGTCTTTCTTGATATCTTTTAGAATATTCTCCCAAAAGACAGATTTGACTCAGATCCTAATTCAGTTGAAAATATTTTTACATATATGTGTTGTCTATGAGACAAAATAAGTCTAAGCCTCAAAAGTCTTTCAACCTTCTGATGATGATGATGATGATGTTTGCCCTTTGTTCTTGAAAAAAGACCTTGGCATCAGGGAGGTGGTGCCATGACAAGCATACCATCTGGATCTGAGTGAGGGGGTACTGTACTTCTGGCAAAAAGTGGTTTCTTGTGTGCCAGTGGTGTTCTCATTCTAAGTACCTTCTCATACTAAGTCTAGTCTGTCTCACATCTGGTCATCATTCTATAGCATGATGCTGCTCGATGAACCCTCTGGCTTTTGGAGACAATCATGTGAGCAGATTTAACAAAAAAAAGCAAAATGATGTTCTGTGTATAATAAGACCCAATTAATTAATAATTAACAGTAATGGTTAACCTTTACATATTCTTTTAAAATTTGCAAAGTGTTTTAGAAATATTTAATTCTTATAGCCACTTTGGGAGGTAGATGTCATTTTATTCCAGTTTCAAAGATAAGGAAATTGAGGAGTAACTTTGCCAGAATTTCCCAATTAGTTATATGAGATTGGATTTGATCTCAGGTCTTCGGAGCTAGTTCTATCCACTGTACCAACTAGATGCCTGGTAATGTATGGATGTCCATTGCCCACCACTGGGCAGCCTTCTAGAGGGGCAGGAAATTGAAAGTAAACTCAGCTAGAACAATTTCTGTGTCCTTGGCTGAATGTGACTAGATTTCATCATCATTTATTCCTTCAGTTCTGGTACATATTGTGTGTGTGTGACATGACCCTGGATTACCCTCTGATAAACAGTCATGCTCACCACCATAATGACACCAGGATGAAAGAACCAAGGCAAGCAAGCCCTCACTCCCTTCATCCTTGTCATGTATTTTCTTGCCCAGGGGCAGTGTTCTGAATGTAAATGGAGATGTGACCTGGATTCTTATTGTCCAAGGTTAATTTGGCATGAGTTTCTGCCATGGGTGGAAGGGCAATAGGACCTGCAATCAGAAAGACTCATCCTCATGAGTTCAAATTTGGCCTCAGATTCTTACTAGCTGTGTGACCCTGGGCAAGTCACTTAACTCTGTCTTGGTTTCTTCTTTTGTCAAATGAGCTGGAGAAGGAAATAGCAAACCCAAGAAAACTCAAATGGAGTCACAAAAATTCAGATCTGACTGAATTGAATTGGATATAACTGAAAAATGACTGAACAATAACTGAAGTGACATGAAGCTAATCAAGTCTTCTTCCTGCTGCCTTTGATGCATTTTGTATCTGAGGGGGATAGAGTATAGTCTGGAGATCCTAGTTTCCAGTCTCTGTTTTTTACTTACTGAGAGACAGAGACAAATTACTTTACCCATATGAGCCTTAGTTTCTTTTCTTTTCTTTTTTTTTAATTTAAAAACAATTTTGGCTTTTTCAAGGCATTGAGGTTAAGTGACTTGCCTAAGGTCACACAGCTAGGTAATTATTAAGTGTCTGAGGTTGGATTTGAACTCAGGCCCTCCTGACTGCAGGACTGGAGCTCTATTCACTGAGTCACCTAGCTGCCACCTGATCCTTAATTTATACTGATGATTGTATTTGTCTCTTTCTCCTCTAATTACGAAGCTACTAATAATTCTTTTTTTTTTTTTGCAAGGTAATGGGGTTAAGTGGCTTGCCCAAGACCACACAGCTGGGTAATTATTAAGTGTCTGAGGTCGGATTTGAACTCAGGTACTCCAGGGTTCAAGTCCACATGCTCCAGGGCTGGTGCTCTATCCACTGTGCCACCTAGCTGGCCCTACTAGTGATAATTTTTGATGAGATGGTGGTGAGGGAGTTAGAAATAAAGAAGTATCAGCTGGTTGATTAATGGGATGAGAAGACTTGTATAATTCAAGATTATTTATTTTTGTATCTTCTTGATATACCCAATATAGTACTATTTATCAATATAGATTACTTTGACTTGGACTTGGGTTAGTTTTACTTTCTTTTATTAAGGGAGTGAATTTTAAAAAATATTTTTAAGTTTTCAGGCATTTCTTTTCTTTCCTGGCTCTCTTCCCTTGAACCCTTCACCCTAATATATCAGGGACTGTTCTAGTTACTGGCACATAGTAGGCGATTAATAAATGTTTATTGACTGACATTGGGAATGAGGTGGGAGAAGATTAAAAGAAAAACAAAACCCTTGTAATAAGTAGGCACAGTCAAAATAAAATCCTACATTGTCCATGTCCTGTGTCCTCTCACCTTTGTCTTAGGAAGTGGGTAGATGAATCATCACTGGTTATGACTGATCATTGCATTGATCAGAGTTCTTAAGTCTTTCAGTTCTTTTTATAAATTGTTGTTTCCCTGATTCTGCTCACTTCATTCTAAATCATTCTGTTATAGAAAAGGTGCAGTGGAAAGAGCTCTTGTGGAAAGAGCACTGAGCTTGGAGGGAAAGCTAAGGGGAGTCCCAGTTTCATTACTTATAAATTGTGCTTCTCTGGAGAGTGCCTCTGATGACCCATTTTAAAATAGTTGTTGTTGATGTTCATTGTGTTCAACTCTTCATGAGTCCCTAGGCTATACTATCCATGGGATTTTTTTTTGGCAAAGACAATGATTTGCCATTTCATTCTCTAGTGTATTAAGACAAATATATTAAGTGACATGGCCAGGGTCACATAGCTAGTGTCTAAGGTCATATTTGAACTCAGGACTTTCTGACTCCAGCAATCTCTGTTGAGCCACCTAGCTGCCCATCTCCTAGATGGAGATGATAATTATTGGACAATATATTGCCTGTTATAAAAATAAAATGAGATAATATATGTAAAACATTTTGCAATTATGTAAATGCTAGTTATATTTAATTCTTTTGACTAAAGATATGCGCAAAGAAGCCCTTTTAATCTCCTTAGAGTGTTTTTTCAAACCTTAGTTTCAGGCTTTTTTTCCTGTCTCACTCATATATTTGTACTTGGTTATATTCCTCTTCATCTGTGTTATGTACTGGTCTTAAAATCTAAGCTTGGGGTGACTGGGTGGCACAGTGGATAGAGCACCAGCCATGGAGTCAGGTGGACCTGAACTCAAATCTGGCCTCACACACTTAATAATTACCTAGCTGTGTGACCTTGGGCATGCTACTTAACCCCATTGCCTTACAAAAAAAAAACTGAACTCACTGGAATGTTCTATGTTGAGCCCCTTTAGTCTCTTTAGCTGTCTCACTGGTTTTGACCTAGGTCTTAGAATGAGACCAAGAGCACGGGCAGGGAACTGGTGCCTAGACAGGGTGCTGAAGAGAAATGATAATAGAGATTTCTTGGAAGGCATGCTCTCTGATACCTTAAATCTACACATGAACTGAATAATAATGTGAAGACCTATATCTGGATAGCTGGACAGAGGGCTCATCTTCCTGAGTTCAAGTCTCGCTTAGACACTTGCTAGCTATGTGACCTTGGGCAAGTCACTTAATGCTGTTTGCCTCAGTTTCTTCATCTGTAAAATGAGCAAGGGATGGAAATGGCAAAACACTGAAGTATCTTTGCCAAGAAAACCTTAGTGGATTTTTGGATATTTCTGAAACAACTGAACAACAACAACAGAGGACCCAGCATCTGCATCAGTAGTGGGAATGTCTGCCTGTCTTTATGAAATCAATAATCCTTTGAAGTACTGAAGAATTCATACTTTCACATTCACTTACATTATAGTAAAGAAGAATTTGTGCAGTTGAACTGACCTGTCAATAAGGATTTGTTTAGTCTACCACTTTTCAGGCACTTTGTTAATTAGTGGTATAAGACAGACTTAGGCTCAGTGGCCTCCCATATTCTCTCATTCACATGGGAACAGCAGGAATCTTAAGACAAGTTTCTCCATGCAAATGATTCTCAGATCTATTTCTGCCCCCTTTACTCCTGTCCAGACCTCTAGACACTCACAATTGCCCATTGGACATCTCCAGGTAGATGTTCCTGTAGAATGGCCAGAGTACCCACCTTCCTCCCAGGAACTCCTCTCTTGCACTTGCCTCACATTGCTCTTCTATTGCCAAGTCTTGTTTTTATCTTCCCAGCCTCTCTTATACATACTGCCTTCTGACATTGCCACCCCCCTGGAGCAGGGTGATTCCTGGACCATGCAATAATAACATTCTGATTGATCCCTGTATTTCAAGTCCATGTTCCACTCAGCTGCCAAAGTGCCAAAACAAACTATGTCCCCCACTGCTTAGTTAAGTCCAGTGGCTCCTTATTATCTCAAGGATCAAATATACTCCATTTGGCTTTTAAAAGCATTCACCACCTTCCCTCTTCCTATCTTTTCCATTGCTCCAATTTAACTTTTTTCTACAAATAAGTCACAGCGGCTTCTTTTCTTAAGTCAGTCCATCTCATAACTCCTTGGATTTTCATTGCCTTGCCCTCTTGCCTGGTATACTCTCCCTCCTCACTACTGACTGACTCCTGGCTCCTCTGACTTCTTTTAAGATACAACTTAAATTCCATTTTCTTTAAGAAGCCCTTCCCAATTTCTCCCCAGCTTCCCTCTCCACCAATCTCCTCTGCACAATTGCTAGCTCTTTCCCTCTGAGATTAGTTCCCTTTTACTTCATATATATCCAGTTTGTACATAGTTGTTTGCATGCCTTTAGGCAAACACTGTGATTTTGTCTTTTCTCTGTAGCCTCATATCTTGGCAAAATGCCTGAAGTGGATTAAACACTTCATAAATTCTTGCTGACTGGTTGACAAGAAATAATGAGGAACCTAGGTGGGGCATTACCACTTTCTGGGAGTTCCCTGTTTTGAAACATATTCTTATTCATTTTTTTTTAAATGTTGAGTTCCAACCCTTCCCCCACCCATTGAGAAGGTGAGTGAAATAATAAATATACATGTAAAAGGCATGCAAATCATTAATTATTCATGTTTATTTTAAACATTCTTGAAAATTCACTTGCTCAAAGAGTGAAATATATTAAAAATTCTTAAAAATAATATGGGATGGCTAGGTGGCACAGTAGATAGAACACCAGCCCTGGAGTCAAGAGTACCTGAGTTCAAATCCGGCCTCAAACACTTAATAATTACCTAGCTGTGTGGCCTTGGGCAAGCCACTTAACCCCGTTTGCCTTGAAAAAAACCTAAAATATAACAATAATAATAATAATAACAAACTAAGTACATTGTTCTCTATTCCTTTGTATCTCAAATTCAGAATGAAAGAGAAGATGAAAATAATATCTTTTAACACTAAAACCATATTTGGTTGGACTGTTTGCAGACTTGACTTTGTTAGATATGGAGTGAGGCAGTGAGGATTATTTATTTTCACTGAATCCATCTTACCTGTCATAGACTGCATTAATTTGAGAAACTTTACAAATTTACCCAGAGGAGTAATAGGAATGCTCTGTTAGTTGAAATCTAAATTATGTGACCTTTTTTTTCCCCTCCTGAGTCTCCTTCTTGGTAGTGATAATACTTAAAACAAGTATCAATTTTATGATTAAAAACTTGCTTCGGGTCATTTTTCATAAACCTTGACTAAATTTTTGTTTAAATGACATTGCTTAGGCTTCATGCAGGGGAAGGATATTAGGGATGAAAAGGACTTGAGAAAAATCTCTTACAGCTCCCTCAGTTTGTAAGGGAATGACCTGAACTGAAGAGCAAATAGGTGAAAAGATTTGGTTAAAATAACTGGGGAGGTGAGGCAAGGTTGTTGAAACTGAAGAGGGTCCCAGACAGTATATTTCCAAGGTCCCCTTTTCACATGGTTGCATCTGGTGGGGGATTCTCACGAGGGGATCTCATTCATTTTTTCCCTTGGCAATTAATTCACTCTAGCCTTCACTTAAGATGACACTCTCTTTTTGTCAACTTCACTCTCCAACCCCAGTTCAACCCCACACAACCCCATTCAACCTACCAAGAATTACCTTTAACTCTGAGAAATGTAGAGAAGGAAAGGCTAAACCTTTTAGTCTTTATTGTATCTGGTCATCATTCAAAATTTCCAATAAGCTATTAGAAAGCACTACTTTGCAATTTGACAATTATTACGCTCTTATCAAAGGGAGTGCTGTTAGACAGCTTCTGGGCTTTCCTTTAGACTGATTGCCTCACATTTTCCCTTTTCCTTTCTGTTTTTAAAGTAGGATTCCATCTTGTTTGAACAGAGAAAGTTAATAATTATAGGAAAACTATGCATTTGTTTTAATGATACAAGATGCCAATCTTTTTGGCACTGGTGTAGATCAGCAGATTGTAAAAAGAAACAATGCTTTGAGCTTTGTATCTATTTATTTGCCTTCTGTGAGTGGCTTGAAGAGTTGGAATGCTTTTCAGCATGCACAACTCTTCTTCCTTTTGAACAGTTAAAGGGGAAAAAAATCCTAAAGAGAACCAGAAAATTTAACAATGCAATTTGATTAGAATTCACAATGTTCTGTCAGACAAGAAGGGGAATGGTAGTAATAATATTTCTATTATATGCATGAGGAAGCATGAAAATTTGAGTAGTTCATAGAAGATGAAGGGGAAAAAAAGTCTAATCGAAGATTATAAGCATTTAGGACCAAGTCAAAAGCACTGTGGGAGCAGAAAGGGCCTTGCATTTGGAGTAGTGAGTGAGGGCTTAAACTCCAGTCTTGACTTTGTAGTTGCAACCATTTGTGTGACTTTGTACAATTTGCTAAAACTCTCTGGACCTCAGTTTCTTCTTCTGTAATTTGAGAAGAGTTAGTATAGATCAGCAGTTTTTAATTGTTTTGTGTCCCCGATTCCTTTGGTAATCTGGTAATGGACTCAGTTTGCAAATTCATAAAATAACGTACATAGGGTTTAAAAGAAAAACCAATTACATTGAAATAAAGATGTTGTTTTTTTCCCCATACGAGTTCTCAAACCCCTTGAGTGTCTGAGGATCCCAGCTCAAAACCTCTGATCATCATGAATGTGTACCTATAATGACTAGTACCTATTAAATTTATGTTACCCTAGTTTTTATTGGCAGCCTCCCTCTTCCTTAATATCTTTTTACCCTACTTACTGGCTCTGACCTACTTTAATGGCTTTCAGATACTACCCTGTCAAGATAGTGGAGTGAGTATCATCATTTTTGCCCATCTAACTCAACAAATCTCACAACCTAGAAAAGATGCCAGACCACATTCTGATTGAGAAAACTAAGAAAAAAATCATAATGAGTAATTTTTCTAGCCCAAGGTAGCTTAGGAAGATGGAGAACTTTGAAGAGCCTAGCAAGAACTAGCCAGGAACTCAGCTCAACCTTAGAGAAGGCTAGATTGCCAAAAGATGGTAGAGGGATTGAGACTCAGCACTAAGACAGGAAGCATTAGGGCAGAAAGAGAACCTGGGGTACCCTCTACCATCACTGGGAATAGGAATGATACCTGTTGACAGTTCTGTCAGTCAGGTCTTAGTTTCAGGGCAGTCACAAAGTATAGTCATAAGCAAAAGAGGTTCTAGTTGTTTACAGAGCATAGAACAAGTTCCAAAAAGCTTGTGGCTCTGAGCCTAGGAGCAGAAGAGGTACTTGGTTCTAACCTTTAGCTCCACATATAAGACTGCAGATGAATAACCAGGGCAAGAAATCAAGACTGGAAGTCAAGCAGTTCAGTTCTGAACCTTCAGAATCTCCCAACAGAATGACTCCAGTAGCAGTCTACTGAAACTCAATCAAACACAATCCAATGGACCCAAACCTGGGTCAAGAATATGCAGAGCTCACACCAGGAGTACATGAACAAAGATCTCCCCAGATCATACTACCTTGGAAGTACCAAAAACTTGTAGAACCCCAAAACTGAATTGTAAAAACAACAGAAGGACATATAAGATAGAAGCTCAAGTCAGACAATGTCCCAGAGTTGAGCAGATCCTAAAATCAACATAAGGTCCAAAGTCAAAAAGTAACCTGGAAGAATGAGGATCCAAAAAAAAGAAAAAAAAAAGAAACTGATAATAGAGAGCTATTATGATGATAGGGAAATTCAAAACGCAGAAGAAGACAATGACCGGACTCTACAAACAGAGCTTCAAATTCTTAGAATAGAAGAAAGAAATCAGAAAAGAAATGTCAACCATGCAAAAAAATATGAAAAAAGAATTAATGGTATGTTAAAAAGAGGCACAATATATTATTGAAGAGAATGACTTTTTAAAATGTGAATTGGCCAAATGGAAGCTAATGATTCTATGAGAATCTATTCAAGAAGAAATAAAATGTCAGAAGGCTGAAAAAGAAATGGAAGAAAATGTAAAACATTCCATGGGGAAAACAACATGGAAAAGAGATCTAGGAGAGATAATTTTTTTTAAAAAACACTGGACTAGGGGAAATTAAATGGTTCAATGGCTAGAGAGTGATCCTGAAATCAGGAGGATCTGATTTAAATTTGTCTTCAGACACTTAGTAGCTGTTTGACCCTGGGCTTAATTATTTCCAAAAATTGAAAATTAAAAAAATAATCTTTGGACTAACTGAAAGCTATGACCCTCAACATCACATTTGAAGAAATTATAAAGGAATAGGACCCAGATATCTGAGAACCAGTGGCAAAGTAGAAATTAAAAAAAAAATCCAGGTTACCTCCTGAAATAAAACTCCAAATGAAACTTCCCTGGAATATTACAATTAAAATCCTGAACTACTAGATCATGGAGAAAATAGCAAACAGCAAGAAATAATTAGAATACTATGGAACCACAGTTGAGAAAACAAGATTTAGCAGCTACCATTTTCAAGGAAGGAAGAATTTGGACTGTGATATCCCAGAATGCAAAGGATCTAGGATTAAGGCCAAGAAACTGAGCAAAACTGAGTATAATTCTATGGAGGGAGAAAGCAATATTTAAAGATATAGAAGATTTTCATGCATTCCTGATGGAAAGCTCAAGTCTGACACTTCAACACAGAATTTAGGAAACACATAAAAAGATAAACATGAGAGAAAAGCCATCAAACTTTATTCACTAGTCTGGGGGAATATATATGCAACATCTCAGAACAACCAGTGTTCTTAGAGAAAGTATATTAAAACAGAAAACCTGGTGTGCTTCTATTATGTTTGGATGATCTCTCCAAAAGAAGAGTGGAAGGGTGAGGAACAGCAATGTACTGAGAGAGAGGAGTAGGGAGAGGAAGAAGGCGTAAAATTACTTCACATAATTGGACACAAGAACATTTTATATAATCATTGCAGTAGCTGGAGGGAACCCACTTGAACTTCACTCTCATATTTGTTCCAGGAAGGAAGAATAAACAAACATACACAATTGGGTACATAAATTCATCATATGTAATAGAGAAGTAGGAAATAAATTGGTGCTAAGTGGGGTTGATAAGACGAAAGGTAGATTAAGTGAAGTAGTGGTTATAATTAAAAGAGATTCTTGGAGAGAGGACAGGTTTTAAAAAAAGAAGACTAAATAGAAGAGAATATAGGGAAATAAATAGCAATCATAATTGTAAATGCAGAAGCTTTTTGCAGATGATATGATGGTTTACTTAGAAGAACCCTATAAGTGAAGCATTTAATTTATTCAAAAGTTGCAGGATATAAAAATAAACACACAAAACATCAGCATTTTTTTCATTTTATCAACAAAATTCAGCAGGAAGAGATAGAGAAATTTTATCTAAAATAACTACAAACAAGTGTAAAAACTTGGGAGTCCTATCTTTTAAGACATAAACAGGGACTCTACAAAGACAATCATAAATCACTTCACACAAAGATAGATTTAAATAAATGGAGAAATATTAATTGCTTCTGGGTAGACCTAGTTAAAATAATAAATGACAATATTACCTAAATTATATTGCTTATTGATTGCTATACCCATCAAACTATTATCATTCAAACTACCTTTTTTTAGTCTTTTTTTCTTTTTTTAGGTTTTTGTAAGGCAAATGGGGTTAAGTGGCTTGCCCAAGGCCACATAGCTAGGTAATTATTAAGTGTTTGAGACCGGATTTGAACCCAGATACTCCTGACTCCAGGGCCAGTGCTTTATCCATTGCGACACCTAGCTGCCCTCATTCAAACTATCAAAGAATTACTTTCTAGAACTATATCATAACATAAAAAGGTCAAGAATATCAAAGGAATCAGTTTAAAAAAAATTGGAAGGAAGGGAGCCTAGAAATATCAGATCTCAAACTGTGTTACAAAGCAGTAATCTTCAGAACGATTTGTTACTGAATAAGAAATAGAGAGGTTGATCAGTGGAACAGATTAGGTACACAATATACAGAAGCAAATGAACACAGTAGCTTAGTGTTTGATAAACCCCAAGATCCTATTTAGGTAAGAACTCACTATTTGAAAAACACTTGGAAAAACTGACAAGTAGTCTCACAGAAACTAGGCATAGGCTAACATTTTACAGTGTATATACCAAGATAACTCAAAATAGTTGAGTTATTTAGACATAAAGGGAGATACCATGAACAAATTCATGGAGCAAGGAAGAAATTACTGGTCTGTGGATCTGTAGATTGGGAGTGGAATGAGTTCATGACCAAATAAGCAGTAAGTTCACAGAAGTTAGGAGATAAGCTTGATTACATAGCATTTAAAAGATTTTGCACAATATTATAAAGCTAAAATTTGAGGAAAAGCAAGAAACAAAAAAAATTTTAGCAAGTTTCTGTGATAAAGGTTTCACATCTAAAATATGTTAGAGAACTGAGTCAAATGTACTAGAATAAGAACCATTCTCTAATGGAAAAAAGGATATGAGTCAGTATTTTTCAGAGAAAGAAGTCCAAGCTACTAATGTCAAAATCATTAATAATTTTTAAAATACAGATTAAGCATAAGATTATGGATCTGAAAACAGAGGAAAATGACAGATCGGGAGAAATTAGGAGAAATCAGGGTCATAATTTGGGGGAAGTATGAATTAGTCCATTCATTATGAAAAGCAATTTGGAATTATGCCCCAAAGGCTATCAAATTGTTCATGGAATATCACTACTAGACTTGAACAAAGAAAAAGGAAAAGGACCAATACATGCAAAAATAGGTCAAATGGCTCTTTTTGTAGTGGTGAAGAATTGGAAATTGGGGGGGGGGATTCCCATCAATTGGGGAATGGCTGAATAAATTATGGTAAAAGAATATATTCCTGTGTTGTAAAAAATGATGAAGGGGATGGTTTCAGAGAAACCTGAAAATTTGTATAAAATGATACAGATTGAAGTGAAAATAACCACAATAAGAGCTTATACATTAGCCACAATACTCTTAAAATAAATGACTTTAAAAGACTTAAGAATTCTAATCAATGAAATGTCCAAACAAAATTCCAGGAGATCCTTGATGAAATATGTAAAGAAGATCCTTGATGAAATATGTAACCTACCTCCTAATGGAAAGGTGGTTACTCAGGGTGTGTGATGTGGATATGGATATATATGATATAGAAATATATCAGTATATGGATATATGGGATATGGATATGCATGTATGCACACACAAATATATGCCTAAATATATGCATGCATGCCACATGATGTGTCTATATATATATATGTTGCATTATGTGTTTATGCATACATACATAGAATTACATACATAATGTGTGTGGGTCTATATGGTATGCAGAAATTTGTTTCTCAAGGGTTTGGTTTTTTCCCTCTTTAAGTAAAGGTGTGGAGTGAGAGAGAAAATAAATTTGAAATAGCCTAAGACCAACTTCACTACTCTTTTCCCTCCTTTATATTAATAGCAACATCTCTCCAATTTGGAACTCTTCAATAACCTCCAATTCATTACCTGCCAAGGAGATTTAATTTTTATATTGCCTTTGTAAGGCAATATAATACCACCCCATCCTCTTGCCCCTCTTTCCAGACTTATAGTACTTTCCAGACTTATAGTACTTTCCTTAGCTAATCTCTCATAGATTTAGGACTTTCATTCTTTGTTCCTTGCATATGCTGTCCTCTGTTTGAAATGACTTCTCAACAGCCCCATCCCCTACTGAATTCTATCCTTAGTAAATGTCTATCAAAACTGTTGAAATGATTGTGTACCACTTGCACAGAAAAGCGAATCAGCAAGCATTTATTAAATGTTTTCTGTAGTCCAGATACTGGGATACAAAGATGACAATGGAATCATCTCTCCCCACCAGAAGCTTACATTCTATCTGGAGAGACGACATGTACTTTTGTCACTAAATATAAAATAAATTTGAGCCGGCTGTGTGGATCAGCAGAAAGAATTCTGGGTCTGGAATCAAGAAGACCTGAATTCAGATCTGAACTTAGATACTTCCTAACTGTTTAAACCTTGGGTAATTTCCTTAACCCTGTTTGTCTCCGTTTTCTTCATGTGTAAAATGAGCTGGAGAAAGAAATAGCAAACCACTTCAGTATTTTTTCCAAGACAACCCATCACAAAGAGTTGGACATGGTTGAACAATAACACAAATTAATAGAAGATAGTTTGGGAAAAGGAAGGCACTAACTCCTGGAGGGAAGGGGAGAAGATCATCAATTCAGCAGAGGTACTGCTTGAGCTGAGACTTGAAGCCAGCAAGATGATAGCATCCTAGACTCAGAGCTGGAAAGGTCCAAGCCCCCAACTTTACAGATGAGGAAATACCTCAAAATGAGTAATCACCTGAGGCAGGAGTCAGCCCCAGGTCTAACTAATTCTTAGTCCAGTGCTCTATTCACTGGACTTATTCCACACTATAGGAAGAAGTGAGGAGGAACATATTTCAGGCATGAGAGGTGATTAGTACAAAGGTGACATGGAGGTGGAAGATTCAGTCATGCATGTGAGGAACAACAAGCAGGCTAGTTTGTCCAGGGAAGTAGAAAAGTGGAGAAAGGTATTATGAGGCTAGAAAGGTAGATTGAGGTCACATTATTGAAAGCTAATTTAAAAAAAAATAGAACATAGCATCTCTCAAGTAAAAATTTACTTCCAAATAATTAGTTTCTTATGAAATGAACTATTGTCCACCTTTTTTGGTAAAAGGTATACCTAACCACAAGCTATTTTGTATGTTGAAACTTCTCTAGAAATGAGTAACTTTGGGTAGCTTCTTGAGTTAATGCTAATGCTTTGGGGGAAAGTTACTATCTTATGTCAAGAATCAAGTTGCATACTATTTCTATAAAAAATCTAGTTAGTCATTTCCGGAGAATCAAAGCAACATATTCAACAAGTTACTTAATTGTACCTAAAGAAAAAAGAAAACCCACAAGAAAACATGTTTTCTGATCTATTTCCTTGGTTCCTTTCATAGTGTGTATGGTCTAAAAATCATGTTGTGTTAGCTTATGCCCTCTGAATAGCTTTTCTAATGATAGATTTATGTTCAACTAGCTATACTTTTTCATCCATTTTGCTTTGTAGACAAAGACATACATACATTTTCATGATAATTGACAAGGGTATTAGTGAGTATAGTGGGTGACTGATGAACAAGCAAAAATTGAAACTGGTCACATTAGCATCGTGACCTAAATAATTGAGAGATATATGTGTATATTTGTGTGTGCACATATATATGTATATCTTTATAAACTTGATATAAGATATATATGTATGTGTATATGTGTGTATATAGTATTTTATATAACATATCATATATATATATGCATATATATATGTTGTTGTTTAGTCAGTTTTCAGTCATGTCTGACTATTTGTGACCCTATTTGGGCTTTCTTGGCAAATACTGGAATGGCTTTGCCATTTTCTTTTTTGAGCTTATTTTTCAGATAAGAAAATGAGGCAAACAGAATCAAGTGACTTGCCTAAGGTCTGCCTGAGGCCAGATTTGAACTCAGGCAGATGAGTCTTCCTGATTCCAGAATTATGAATAAATGTCAATTAAATTTGGTATGTAGATGACAAATCTTATGTGAGAGAAAATGATTTGGCAATTCATTTTGAAATGAATTTGAAAATATTATGGATTTATTCTTTTTTTATTGTTTTTTTAAATCTTGCTTCCCTCTTCCCACCCTCACAGAAGGCAGTCTGATCGTCTTTACATTGTTTCCATACTAACCATTGATCAAAATTAATGTGTTGAGAGAGAAATCGTACCCTTAAGGAAAAAATAAAATATAAGATACCTTTTTTAAAAAAAATTAAAGGAATAGTCTTTGGTCTTTGTTTAAACTCCACAATTCTTTCTTTGGATACAGAAGGTATTCTCCATCTCAGATACCCTAAAATTTCCCTGATTGTTGCACTGATGAAATGAGCAAGTCCATTAAGGGTGATCATCAATCCCATATTGCTGTTGGGCATACGATATTCTTTTGGTTCTCCTCATCTCACTCAGCATCAGCTCATACAAATCCCTTTAGGCTTCTCTGAATTCCCATCCCTCCTGGTTTCTAACAGAACAATAGTGTTCCATAATGAACTTATACCACAGTTTGTTAAGCCAGCCCCCAATGTTGGACATTCACTCAATTTCTAATTCTTTGCCACCACAAACAGGGCTGCTATGAATTTTTTTTACAAGTGATCTTTTTACCCTTTTTTATGATCTCCCTAGGGTATAGACCCAGTAGTATTGCTGGATCAGAGGGTATGCACATTTTTATTGCCCTTTGGGCATAATTCCAAATTGTTCTCCAGAAAGGTTGGATGAATTTACAGCTCCACCAACAATGCATTAGTGTCCCAGATTTCCCACAAGCCTTCCAACACTGATCATTCTCTTTTCTGGTCTTATTGGTCAGTCTGAGAGGTGTGAAGTATGGTACCTTAGAGATGCTTTAATTTGCATTTCTCTAAGCAGTAATGATTTAGAGCAATTTTTCATATGACTATGGATCACTTTGATTTCCTCATCTGCAAATTGCCTCTGCATATCCTTTGACCATTTGTCAATTGGGAATTGCTTGGTTTTTGTTTTTTTTATAAATTTGACTCAGTTCTCTCTCTATATATTTTAGAAATGAGTCCTTTGTCAGAAATACTAGCTGTAAAAACTTTTCTAATTTACTATATTTCTTTTGATCTTGGTTACAGTGGTTTTGTTTGTGCAAAAGCTTTTTAATGTAATGTAATCAAAATTATCTGGTTTGTTTTTAATGATGTTCTCTATCTCTTCCTTGGTCGTAAACTGCTTCCCTTTCCATATATCTGACAGATAAACTATTCCTTGATCTCCCAGTTTGCTTATAATATTATCTTTTTATGTCTAGATCCTGTACCTGTTTTGAACTTATTTTGGTATGGGGGGTGAGGTGTTGGTCTAATCCAAGTTTCTGCCATACTTCCAATTTTCCCAGTAATTTTTATTGAAGAAAGAGTTTTTATCCCAGAGATACTATAATTACTATAATCATACTATAATCATTCTCAGGGCTTTATTCTTAATTGATTTCTTTGTTTTAAAATATCACATTGTTTTGTTCTTGGGGTTCTATGAACTATAGGTCTGTTTTTACTCCCTATCCCCCATATACAAAATCTGTTCAGTTAATGTGTGTTTGAAATCCTTTCTGCCATTCATATACTTAAGCACTCATGAAATTTAATTTTGATCCCCTAAGTAACATAATATTTTAAAGTTCTGAGAACATAGCTTCAAGGACACTTTTACTCTCTTGTTATAGAGTTAGTTATTCCCCCCCCCAATCTATTTACTGGATTAGGACTGGGGGTTTGGGGGGGCCTTTATAGGGGAAGGGGGGGAATCCTAGCATTGATAAGTAATACTTTTCTTTTTTTTTTTTCAGACCTGTAATTCTCCAATCCTACTTCACTCTCCCCTGAGTTTCCTGTCAAACCCTAGTGTGCACTGATTGCAGGAAAGCTCCATTTGGAACCTCATGGTTCTCTGCTATTGTCGGTTTCTATAAACAGTAAGTTTCATTCTTCTATGGCTTTTGGTGGTAAAAATTTTGTTCTTAACTTAGCATAAGGAAAAGACAGAAACAGCATAAGGAGAAAACCATCTTCACCTCTCTCTGTCTCAAATTCACAAACACACACATACACACATACATATGTGACAGATTAAGAAATTTTTTTGCAAAGATCTGTCTCCTTTCTCTTTATCCCTGCTGTGTGTCTGTCTGTTTCTCTGTTTCTCTCTCTCTCATACACACACACACATATACACATACACACCTATGCATGCATGTGCACAAGCACACACACGCACACACAAACTCACAGTCTGAATTTTTAATGGTCCTGTGGAAACAGTTTCAGGTTTCTCAAAGGATATATGGACATTAAAATGTTTTGGCTATTTAAGTTGGTTTGTTACTGTGCTTGTTGTCTTAGTAACTACAGAAAAACTAATCAGCTCATTTCACACATTTTCTAGCCTGTTTGCATTACTGCCAGAGGAGAGTGTTGGATGACTTTGCAAACACTGGCTCCCATTCACTTAATATTTCATAATTTCCAAAGCACTGGAAATTCTAAGAAAATGTGTTGGTTTGAGTGGTCCAATCCTGCTCCAACCCCAAGGCCAATGACATTTTTTTTCCCTTGATGGTGTTGGAGGCTGAGGGAGCCACTTGCCTTTGAACAACCAGGCAGTAGGACAGGGTCAATCTGAATTGGTTTTTACAGAATCTCAGATTCACCACCCCATGTTCTTCTTTAGTTCGGTATTTGAGTATTAGATTTCCTGTATTATCCAAAAAAACTTTGTCATTTAGGTGACAAAGGTCATAAGAGGTGATGAAGCTTATTGATGTCTTTCTAAATTAGTAATCAGAATGGTGAATGATTCTTAAAAAAAAATCCAGGGATTTTACATGTCAACCTTGAATGTTTTCTCTCTGTACAGGCTCTCTGCAACCTTGTAGCAGCTTTCATTAGCCTAACTAGTATTCTGGGTTGCTCAAGTAAGATTTAATATGCACCAAAGTGGTATGTGCAATCAAAATTTTTTTATTAATAATAATAAATACAAATTAGTCATCATTTAATTAGATCACCATTTAATTGTTCTAACTATAAATCAGATAGGTTATAATTTTAATTTCAACAATAATTCTTAGCAGCTTTGAAGATGAGCCTTTGAGACTGTGTCTACCCACACTGGCAAGAACTCCTAAATACTTCAACCAAGCTATTTCTTTTCCCCCTGGCAAAGTCTTTTCCCCTGAGATGAAAGGGGGAAAAAAGAGGTGGGAGGTGGAGAGAATGGACCTCTCAAAAGGAGAGCCTGCCTCATTGACAGTCAAGGTTTTGTCTGGAAAGCTCCCATCAAGATGGTAGAATAATTTTGGTATTATAAGGAGGAGACAACTTTTGGAAGAATAATCTTTTTCCTCCTCCTCTCTACCTTTCAGAATGTATGTCTGCTATCATAGAGAGAGCTACAGAAGAAATAGTAAGTGAATGGGTTGGATATGGAGATATGCAGTTTTTAATCCTGAGTGTCAACTACACTTACCTAGACAAGGAAATATAGACAGAGGTCATTTGAGAGTCCATTAACAAATACCAGCTTATTTTTTAGATTATTCCCTTGAAGGTAAAAGGGGAAAGAGTATTGATTATATAAATGTGGTTCAGTGTAAAACTTTGTGTGTTCACAGAGCTAGCAAGGAATTTGGACATCTTGCACTGTGGCTAATAAATACCCTTTCTTCCCCAGTAATCTAACTGTTTAAAAAAATTTCATAGAAAATTTTAATGTCAGCTCTATACAATACTTTAATGTTATGTCTGTTGGCATAAATAAAATCATCATCCTTTGTATTTGAAGTAAATTAGACCTTTGGGGGTGTTATTGGAAGAAGGACTGAAAGTGGAGTGTTTATTTCTGAGCCCTTTAGCTAAATCACTTCCTGTGTATGTAACTTAAACTTTCTGAGGGTCAGGTTTTCTTATCTATCAACTGCAAATAATTTATTATTTAGTAATGGCTAATTTTCTGTGACCCATTTTTGGAATTTTCTTGGGAAAGATACTGTAGGGGTTGGCCATTTCCTTCTCCAGTTCATTTTACAGATGAGGAAACTGAGGCAAACAGGGTAAAGTGACTTATCTATGGTTACAGAGCTAGTAAGTATCTGAGACCAGATTTAAACTCATGAAGATGAGTCTTTGTGGTTTCAAGACCTTTACCCTATCCACTAAGTCACCCCAAATAATAGTGTTTCTTTCAAATAAATAGCAATAAATACTATCACCTATTTCATGCGGTTGCTGTATTAAATGAGAGTATGGACGTAACATGCTTTGAAACTGTAGGGTCCCAAACAGGGTAGCCCAAAGTTCTATTTTAAGCTATTAAATAAAGCTGCCCCAAAAACCTTTGGGGCACCTTGAATAAATAGCAGTAGCTATTATTTTTAATTTGTCTTCCATTTCAAGTAATACTCACCATCATCTCAGGAACTGAACTTCAGAACACATATTGAAAATTAACCACAATGGAGGGAACAAGGGAAACCACTTTGCATGAAGCAATTTTAACCACAGTATTTGATGTATACTGAGTCTCTTTGGGTATCTCTGTATCTTTTCAGAGAGAGAGAAAGAGAGATGGATGGATTTTAATTTTTCTCTCCTTAGATTGAATGAAAATCCTAGGCATGTGTAATTAAGTATTTTTTTTAGTTTAGTTTTTAGTTTTTGCAAGGCAGTGGGGTTGTGGCTTGCCCAAGGCCACACAGGTAATTATTAAGTGTCTGAGGCCAGATTTGAACCCAGGTACTCCTGACTCCAGGGCCGGTGCTCTATCCACTGTGCCACCTAGCCGCCCTGTAATTCAGTATTTATGCAGAAATCATCTTGACAAATAGACTGAAGGCCTTGAAAAGGGTTGGCAGAGCCAATCAATCAGACCTTCTGCAAATGGGCAGTTTATGTTCCACTGGGACATAAACTTGAAAAGTTTTTGATTTTACCAAAGCTCCAGAAGTCTGTTTATAAAACAGAATGAAAATTTTTTTTTAAATGAAGTGTTTTCTTGCAATTTCTTTAAATAAGTTTCAAATCATAGAAAATTGTTATGCAGCATATTTTTAAAAACATGAAAGATGCTATGTGAGAACCCTTTGCCTAAAGGTCAAATTCATGAAACCTGGAAGTTATGAAACAAGAGTATTTTTGGAATAATTGACAGTATAAACTTACATGTCAATTAAACATTTATTTGCACAGTCACATTTTAAGGTAATCTCTGTGATGTTAGGACATGTGTTAAGAATGATTGGGGGTTGGCTAGGTGGCTCAGTGGATAGAGCACCGGCCCTGGAGTCAGGAGTACCTGGGTTCAAATCCAATCTCAGACACTTAATAATTACCTAGCTGTGTGGTCTTGGGCAAGCCACTTAACCCCCATTTGCCTTGCAAAAACCTAAAAAAAAATGATTGGGATTGTTTTCTTGGTAAATCAGAAGTACACTCTTTGATCTGACAGCATCTCTGCCTTAAAGAAATTTAGAGAGTGGATTACGTCATCCTTGATTCTACTTGACTTTCCAGGAAAACAATATAGAGGAGTCATCTGGTAACCAGTGGTGTCCAGAAATGTCATACTTGTCTTTGACCAGACTTCATTGTCAAGGATTGGCTTAGTTCACTGCTAGTCAGAGCTTATATTTTTGGTACCGGACTCCAAGGGCAGTAAGGTTGTAAGGGATATGGTAATTCAGCACGAGAAGTCCATGCGGGGTTTTGAGCCAAGTGTCATCCTACCACCCACAGATAGTAGAAATATCATATGCCACCATTATGACTGCTTAGTTATGGTATTGTAATAGTGGATGCCATTTTTGAAGAACTACAATGGTTATTGAAGTTGGGACAGCAGGAGCAGTTTCATTCATTCAAATCCTGGATGAGTAGTTATGAGTTTCTATATTTCTAGTTGCTATATGTTTTTTGGGAACTGGGCTCTGTTCTTTCAATTTTAAAATATTGGCTCCACAGCCTACCCCCCCACTTCCACCTCCTAAATTCTTATTTTCTTTGCATTCAGAAATTTGGCAGTAATTCAATTTAGCCATGGTGCTCTCCTTTCCCAATAGGGCTAGTAATGGAGAATAAGCATTCTTTTATCCATAATGAGAATGATAGCAAATAGAAACATTCCTTCCTCCAAGGAGAATTGAAACTATAAGAGAGAGTAGCACGTACTTCTAGGATTTCTCCCTGAATCAGTTAAGAGAGATTGAAAGAAGCCTTGGATGGCAGAATTATTTGAGAACCTTAGGGCACTGAAGGGGAAGAGTGTAGATAAAGATCTCAGACTGTCTTCTGCCAATGGAGGTGGGGAAGAGATGTAGACCAACTGACAGTTGCACCCATCCTTCCTCATTCTCTCATTCCTTATGTTTGCCAAGCAATAACTATTTCAGTTTGTAAAGTTAAGTGCTTTCACCTCTGTGATTTTATTCGATAATGCCACATACTGATCAATTCGACTAAACTGACATTAAGGTCTTCTCTTGGGTTTCTCTTACTGGGAGGGTCTCTCCTGGGAAAGAGAGAGAGATTCCCACTGTAAATTATTCAACTGACTTTCTTATACAAATCAATATGATGTAAATTTGGATAGCAGAAACCAGTTCTTTCCCAGGGCTTGGTTGTTCTTGGATAAGTTGATTGTAAGGCTTCAGGCCTAAGGAGACAAGACCTGAAGGGATTGTAATCTGGAAACTTGTTTACAACTCAATTTTGTTCCCTTCTACAATGATATCTTAGGAATTTTTCTCTTTAATAAAATAAAAGTCTATGAAGAGAGCCATAAATTTTAAGATTGCATGTGCTGCAAGTTTGTATTGTAAATTTATGGGGACCAACAAGAGAAAGCTGGAAGTCTAGGTCCTGGACAGTTCACTCATGGTTTCTGTGTTTTATTTCCTGTAAATTAAGGATTTGGATCAAAGTCTTGTTTCCCTGCCCCTTTTTTCCCCTTTCCAGTTTTCTTATACCTGATGCCTCTCTGAACATGTTATAATCATACAGCACTGACCTTCTGCCTCTTTCCCAAACAAGACACTTTATCTCCCAACTCTTGGCATTTTTTCATGGGTTCCCCCCCCTTCCCTCTTCCCCATTGCAGGTATTCCCTCCCTCTTCAACTTTGATCTTCCCTGTCTTCCTTCAAATCTCAGCTAAAATCCTAACTTCTGGAAGAAGACTCCCCAGTTTTCATTAATTTTAGTACCTTCCTTCTGAGATTACCCCCAATTTACATCGTCTTTTTAAAACTGTGATCTCTTTTAGAGTAAATTGATATATTTTTTGCTTTTTTTGTATCTTCTCTGCTTAGCACAGTGCTAGTTAACTGACTGTCTTTGAGACATAGAAGATATTTTCTTAAATATATCCTTCAAGAGAGAGCATCTCACTCAGCAAGCTTGTGTACAAGGCTCTATGTAAGAGGGGGAGAAAAGATCTTACTAACTCCTGGGATGCTTGTATGGACATGTGATGCAGTGGGTGCTTGGGCTGCCCTTTATTTTTCTATCTACAATCCCCATACCCAGCCCATCTTATTTTCAGGCAGACTTTTTTTTTTGCTAAGGGCATTCTTTATGCCAACTGTCTTTTATAATTCCATACCACCCATAGGGATACCCTCTTCTAATTGAACTCAGTGTAGGTCATCTAACTATGACAGTATCAAGCACATGTCTCCTTGGAAATAAATAATTAAATATGGTACCCTTGTCTGTCTTTCTATTCTGCTTGAGTTTGACACATGCAGAGGAGCTACCTTGTTAAAGAAGAGATCCTGTGAAGAGGTATTCTGCTATATTGACATACATACTCACAATCTTTTTAAAAATTTATTTATTTTGAGTTTTACAATTTTTCTCCTAATCTCGCTTCCCTCCCCCCACCCCCACCCCCACCGAAGGCAGTCTGTTAGTTTTTACATTGTTTCCATGGCATACATTGATCTTAGTTGAATGTGATGAGCGAGAAATCATATCCTTAAGGAAGAAAAATTAAGTATAAGATATAGCAAAATTACATAATAGGATAATGATTTTTTTTCAAAAATTAAAGGTAATAGTTTTTGATCTTTGTTCAAACTCCACAGTTCTTTCTCTGGATACAGATGGTATTCTCCATCTCTGTATCCAATTGTGCCTGATTGTTGCACTGCTGGAATGAGCAAGTCCATTAAGGTTGATCATCACCCCCATGTCACACACGATTTTTTTTTAATAGCTAAAAGCAACAAGGAAGGAGATCTTTATGTTTGTTTGTTTGTTTGTTTGTTTATTTGCAAGGCAATAGGGTTAAGTGACTTGCCCAAGGTCACACAGCTAGGTAATTATTAAGTGTCCAAGGTCAAATTTGAACTCAGGTCCTCCTGACTCCGGGTGAGTGCTCTATCCACTTTGCTACCTAGCTGCCCCTGACAGGAGATTTTCTGCCGACCTTCCTTTCAGTAACTTGTATGACCCTAAAGATGTGATCTTTGAGCCCATTTGGGGTTTTCTTGGCAAAGATACTAGAGTGATTTTTCCATTTCCTTCTCCAGTTCATTTTACAGATGATGAAACTGAGGCAAACAGGGTTAAGTGACTTGCCCAGGGTCACACAAGAAGTAAGTGTCTGAGACCATATTTGAACTCACTGTGGACCCCAAGTTAGAAACTCTGCCTTAGTCCCAAGTTCTAGTGATAAGGGCCAGAATTCATCAAATTCCCTATAATGACCTGCTTATAACTGTGACCTAAAGACAAGATATGTCTATAACAGATTTTTTTTAATACCTTTTCATATATACTTTTCTTTCTTTTAAAAATGTTTAATTGGAGCTCTTTTAAAAAAGTCACTAGATTTGCCATTGTTTTCCTCCCCACCCATCATTAGAATTCTACCTTGTAACTGCTCAAAAGTTCCCTTCCTTGACTTTATTGCCTTGTAACACCTTAGCAAAACAAAGCAAGGCATGGCCATGACTGGAAACATGTCTGCATCTGACTTGTACCCAATCTCTCCTCCAAGAGGTAAGAAGTATGATTTACAGAAAAAAACAAATGGATTTCACATTAATCATTGTTCCTAACTCTCCCTTGCATTATTATGGTCATTATGTCATTGTTCTTATTTTGCTCAGCATGTCCCTTTTATCCTCTTTTACCCTCATAGTACACTACAGCATAAATGTGGGAAAAAAGGAAGAAAAATTTGCCATGCATCTTGCAGTCTAAAAATGTTAGGTGAAAAAGAGGTGATCTTTGTATAGTGGACAAAAAAGCTAGCCTAAGAGTCTGTAAGGTCTGGGTCCAGCCTTGCACACACATGGGCTGGGTGATTCCTTCTAAGACACTAAGGTGTACTACATAATAACCTACATTAGCAGAGGAATTTCTTCCCTGGAAGCTCCTAAAGGAAAAAAAAAGCACCACTCTAATAGAAAAGTAAATGATAAAGCTGGCATCTTGGGCTAGTCCTCCTGACTATAAGGTTGGTATTCATTCAACAAGCATTTAAGGGCCATCTCCCAAACATGCAAGACCTTGAATCTTATCACTGGAGGTCTCAAATATTTGGAATTCCTTGAGTGATGGTGAAGATTCTGTGTTTTCCAAAAAGACAA
Organism: Macrotis lagotis; assembly: GCF_037893015.1. Taxonomy (NCBI): domain Eukaryota; kingdom Metazoa; phylum Chordata; class Mammalia; order Peramelemorphia; family Peramelidae; genus Macrotis; species Macrotis lagotis. The sequence continues at coordinate 57,811,491 of NC_133660.1, read as the reverse complement.
GCAGGTTTTTTTCACCAACAGTTGCAGCTTTAATAGTCTGGAAGAGTGCCAGCTGAATGAGTCAGATCTCTGATGCCTGAAAAAAACTCTCCTGATGATGATGTCAGATATTAGTGACTCAGTTCTGCTGTAAAATATGTTCATTGGTGGAAAGTTAATGAGTGGAATAATTCTCATGGTCATGCCAGACAAATTCCATGACCATTTATAATCCAGACTTGATATATAACTGTAACTGAGTGTTCTCTTTGCCTGAAATTAGTGTAAAAACATTTTTAAACTATCTAGATTCCAGTTAAAATTTCATCTGTTTTATTCATAGTGAAATATTTTTTGCTTTCTATCCTCTAGCTTTCTGAACTATATTAAGATTAAAAATTTGGCTCCTAGGTCTGGTAGCTGGGAGGACACAGTGCTGATTAAATCCTCTGTTATGTGACTGAATATACCTGTGCTTTTACTAGTGTATCTCCTGCCAAACACAACCAAGTTACTAAGCAACAACTATGATTCAGCTACTTGAAGCACATCACTCCAGTGAAATTTCTACCTTTTAAATATCTCCAGGAAATGTCCCCCTTATAAGTCACTGGAAAACTTTAATAATGGAAAGTGACTCGGTTTTTTTCAGACACCCTCAAGTCAAGGACAAAAATCTAGGAATTATGTAGAGACAGATGTTGGGATGAATTTTATTATATAGATTAAATGTTGTCCAGTTGTTTCAGACTGTGTACAAATTTTTCATGACCCCATTTGGGGTTTTCTTGGCAAAGATACTGGAGTAGTTTTCCATTTCCTTCTCTAGCTTATTTTACAGATGAGGAAACTGAGACAGGGTAAAGTGACTTGTCCAAGACCAAAAAATTGCTAAGTATCCTGAATCCACTTGACTGCCTCCTAATTGTTAAATATAGATTTTTATTAAATGGGAAATGAGGGAGTTAAGAGATACTATTCTTTTCTTTTATATTCTAATTAAAAACAAAAATTTTAAAGAAAGAGAAAAAGAAAATCTGTAACTTAAATTTAACAAAATAATTAAATAGTTTTTTACTAAATATAGTACCCATAGGGGAGAACAGGTAGAGAGGATTATTTCTTTTCCATGGCTCAATTGGGGTTGTTTTGAGGGGTTGATCATTACAAACTAGCTCTTCTTCCTTCCTTAAACTTGCAATGGTTGTAATCTTTTTTACATAAATACTTATATGTATGTAAATATTCACATGTGTATATATGTATGTGTTCACATACAAGCATACTATTTTGCACTGATTATTACTACTTATGTCATATTCTCTTGTACTAGAGAATAATGGGGAGAATGGACAGAGATTATCAGACTTAGCTGTAGCTGCCTCAGTGACTACCATGGTGTGTTGCACATGGTATATACTTAATATATTAGTTGAATTTCAGTTTGTTGAACTAGGAATTCAGACTGTTGAAATGTGCTAAATACTAGATAAATATATGATTCATTTAAAAAAGATTTTACTGCCACTAATTATTCAACAAATGTAAATCATAGTGTAGTTTGATAGTCAAATTCTTTGACCCTGATAAAAAATATTTTTCCACCCAGAAATGATTCACTCACTGTTCTTTGATTTTGGATGTCATTAGTCACAAAATAAATAGTTTTCTTATTTGTTTGTGGTATGCCAGGCAGTATTTCATGAAAGCAGGTATCATAGATACCTAAAATGTTTGCAGAATCTTTAGATAACTTTTTGTAAAGCTCATATGTTTATTTTGGGAGTACTTGAATTTAGTTTAGTTTGTAACATGAGACTGTTGCAAGAAATGATGAGAGGTTTCACAGGTGCTTCCAGGAAAGGCTAGTCATTTCTTTCAGAGGAAGGAGAGATGAATCATAGTTGTTGAGGATGGGGTGCTGATGGGGTGCTGAATTGAACAAAAAAGTTGAGTTCCCTTCTCAAGGACATGAAGAATTTCCTAAATTGATTAATCCTCACATCCCCCCCCCCAGCCCAAGTGATTCATATGGAGATAAAAGAATTGACAGAAGTTTAGAGAGCATTTGGACTAAGTGGGAAGTCCAAGTCAGTAAGTTCTTAATCTAAAGTCAATAGACTTCTGGGTAGGGTGGGAGGAGGTTTGTAGGGGAGAGTTTATGAACCTCGGATTGGGAGAAAAAGTATCTTTTATTTTTCACTAACTTCTAACTGAAATTTAACATTTCCTTATACTGTTTATGTAGGCACAAACATTCTTCTGGGAGTCAATTACATAGGATTTACCAGTCTAATAAAAGGGTTCACAACAAAAAAAGAGGCCCTACCTTAGAGGGCAATGACTTCATCACTGTTGTCCAATGAAAGCAGAGTTGGTAAGAGCAAAATGGAAAGGAAAATTTGGGTAGTGAACAATTGGTATATAAGATCATGTTGGCAGAGTGGGAGTTGGATTTCTGGACCAAAATTTAAGACAAGAATTTTCAAGAGCTTGTGTCTGACTGGATATGGTACAGAGAAGGGTCAAATAAAAGGTGGATTTGCCTGGGGATATTTTTTTTAGGTTTTTTTTTTTTTTTTGCCAGGCAGTGGGGTTAAGTGGCTTGCCCAAGGCCACACGGCTAAGTGTTTGAGGTTGGATTTGAACTCAGGTACTGCTGACTCCAAGGCCGGTGCTCTGCCCACTGCGCCACCTAGCTGCCCCCCTGCCTGGGGATATTTGAATCTGATGAAGATTGTTTTTCATCATTTGTTTTCAAAGAGGTTCAATGACATCATTATAATAACTGAGAGTTCTATAGCACTTGGAAGATTTGTTGCGACTCTTTGTGACCCCACAGGCCTCCTGTGCATGGGGTTTTCTTGACACAGATCCAGGAGAAGTTTGCTATTTCCTTCTTCAGTGAATTAAGGCAAACAGGTGAAGTGACTTGGACCCAGACCCAGCTGGTAAATGTCTGAAGCTGGATTTAAATTCAGATCTTTCTAACTCCATAGGTATCTACTCATTAAATTACTTAACTGCTTCCACTTGGAAAATTATAATGTGCCTTACGTACAAGCAAAATGCTCCAAGAGGAGAAAGGAAGAAGTTGTAGTGGACTGCAAACTTAGTATATGTCAACATGGTGAAGTGTTGACACATTCCTTAAGAGCTTTTGGACTGCCTTGGGAGACAATGTCGAGAATGGAGAGGGAAGGAGTCTCATGATATCCTGCCTCAATCAGAAGGATACCAAATATTATTAAAAGGCAGCCTAGTGGTTATTGGGTTGATTTTTTTTTATCTTAATTTTAAACCCTACAAGTGAGATCTCACTTTAAATAAGAATGTTTCAATAACTTGGGCAAATGGAACTATGTACACATGATCAGGGGCTCCTTGGGAATTTTTTTTTCACACTTAGTACACAGAAGGGAATTCCAGTTCCAATGGAAAATATCAAGGCTGTTTGAGACTCTGACCAGCTTCCAAAAACATTTGCAAGGAGATATTTTTTAAAGTAAGGGGGAAATATTGTAATGAGGCTGCAGATTAACCTTGGCTGATAACCCTGGAATCCAAGAGATAGTTTTTAATATATACTCTTTTCCAAAATAAAAGCTTTCTTAAAATAACCATGAGGTTGAAAATAAAATAATTGATCTGTTTCATTATCCAGCTGATTTCTTGCCATGGCTTCAAAGAGATTTATGTTTCTATATAATGAAAATCCCAAGGACTTATTCTTCATGGTCAAACCTTAACAAAGACCCCTACCAGTCCTCAAAAATGGCTTTTACTAGGTAGCCTACAATTGTTGTTTTCTTGATAACATAGTAATTAAAAATTCTCATGGAAGTTTGTCCTTTGTCTCCGGATAGATAATCTCCTATTTGAGTTTTACTGTACCTCCATTAGAAGTTATAATTATTACTACTACCACTACTACTACTACTACTACTACTACTACTACTACTACTACTACTACTGCTACCATCACCACTACCATTACTACTACTACCACTACCACCACTACTACTATTATTATCATTACCACAACCAATACTACTACGACTACCTCAAGTAATAATAAAAATTTATATATGCAGCTAGGATGATGCAGTGAATAGAGTTTGGAGCCTGGAGTCAGGAAGACTCACCTTCCTGAGTTCAAATCTGACCTCAGACACTTATTAGCTGTGTGACTTGGACAAGTTACTTAACACTGTTTGCTTTGGTTTTCTTATCTGTCAAATGAGCTGGAGAAGGAAATGACAAACCACTATAGTATCTTTACCAAGAAAATCCAAAAAGTCACAATGAGTCAGATAGAGCTGAAAAAATGACTGATTGACAACAACAGGCCAGATACTATGCTAAATTTATAATTATTATCCCATTTTCTCCTCATGACAAGCCTAGAAGGTAGAGGTTTTTATTTTTGTCAATTTTACAGATAAGGGAACTGAGGCAGATTAAGTGGGTTGCCCCAGAGTCACCCAGTCCAGGGCTTTCTGATCCCAGGCCCTTCACTTTATTTCATCACCAAGTTGCCCTGTTTTGACTTTTTCCATTCAGAATAAACTTCTCATTAAAATATCTTTCAATGTATAGATTACTAATCCTATTGTTTTATGTCTCAGTAATTGTGCTTTTGAGCAGTGCTGCTTAAATTTTTGTTATGTCATGGACCCCTTGGTAAACTAGCAAAACTTATGAACCCCTTCTGAAAATAATATTTTTAATGCATAAAATACATAGGATTTTGTTGTTATATGATCATTTTCCAGTCATTTTCAATTCTTTGTGATCCCATTTTTTGACTTCTTGGAAAAAGATACTGGAGTACTTTGCCATTTCCTTCTACAGCTCATTTGACAGCTGTAGAAACTGAGGCAAACAGGGTGAAATGAGCTGCCCAGTGTCACACAACTAGCCAAAGTGTCCAAGGCTAGGTTTGAATTCAAGATCTCCCTTACTCCAGGTTGCATGCTATATCCATGGTACCACCTAGCTGCCCCATATAATACTATAAATAATTGTTTTGCAAAAGCCTCTTATGGTTTTTGTATAGTTCTGAAATAATATAATTAATTGAATTAATTGAGCCAATAATTAAAATATTGATTTTTTTAAAAAAGCAATAGGAAAATAACTTTTATTTTGGTTTTTTGGATTTTTTTTTTAGCCTAACCCTGTAATTGCATTAGATGAAGAGTTTTTGGTAGTAAAACTCCCTCTACTGACTCAGACCAGCCCTTCCAGAGCATTTATATTTGTCAATTATATTTCATTTAGCACCTGAATATATTGCTTCCTCCAAGAGACATTCATCTTTTTTTGGCTAGTGTTTTATCATCTCTGCTGGGCAGATGGACCTGTCTTAATTTTTTTTTTGAGCTGGAACATGCCTCAGAGGTAAATCCTCTCCTTTTACAAATGAAGAAAATGAGTCTCAGGGAGGTTAGCCATTGCTTAAGTTCACTTGAACAGTAAGACTTCATGACAAAGCAATTTTGACCTGAATCTCTAGTCCTGAAAGTGCATTTTTTTAAAAGTGAAGAAATGGGAAGTTCCCCAAAGATCTAAAGACAGTTAATATCTTCATCCTCTCTGCTAAGGGTTGGACCAGAGGAAGGTCCAAGGAAGTGCCCAGACAATTTGCCTTTATAAATGTATTGAGATAGTATTCATATAGTGAAATTCCCCAGTGATGGCTGGAACAGGACCAAGGACCTTCTCTCAAAGTGGAAATGGCAGATTAGTGAAAATACTTTATTCTGTTAGGATGAAGATGATACCATTCTGGTCCTATTTCTTTCCCCTTTTAATTCAGAATGACATATCATCTTAATAAAAAATCATACTAGTGCCCTGGCACATCACTCAACTGATCTTTATCTATCACTTGCATTACGAAGTAAGCATTTCACCAAAATAACATTACATAAAACCTGAATTTTCTCACAGTTGCTAATGAATTGAGTGCTGGTAAGCATAAAAAATTAACTTGCTGTTTCTTTGTATGCTTTCTACTATCCATTGTTTGTGAATTTGGACTCTTATCTTCATGGACACAGGAGGCATGAACCTTAGTGATAAGTAAGTGGTTTTCAGAAACTAGTCCCCGAAGTGTAGTTATGGAAATGAGGAAGATTCAAGTCTTTGAGCCTGTTAGGAGGAAAAGTTCTCTGAGACAAACATCATTCTTGTTACTGGTTTGAAGTTGTGTTCAAGCTCTGGAGGAAATAGATCTAGGTAGATCAGTAGTATTATAGAGAAGATGCTACTGCTGCTGATTTTATCTATTTTGGAAAGCATTTGTTTTTCCTGTTGGTGACCTCATGATTTCCAATTAAGGAAGCATTCTAGTTTCAGTGGCAGCCCTCCCAGCGACTCCTTAGGTGACTTTGGACAATGCACCTTACGCCCCCCCACCCCAGCCTTAGTTTCCTCTCCTTTAGAATGAATGAGTAAGATTTGGTGACCACTGGAATTTTCTAGCCCTAATAATTAAAGGTAATGTGTTACAGTAAAACGAATGATGAACTTGGAGTTGAATTTGAATTTTGGGTCGACAACCTACTTAGGTGACCTTGGGTCTCTTCACTTCTCAGATTTTTTCAACATTTGAATAGATGACCTCTATTTTCCTTAATAATTTTGAAGCTCGGATCCTATGATCAGTAAATAGGTCAATAAAATCAATACCCACCCCAGACAGGATTGTAGAGGCATGCCTCAGAGCTATTGTGGGTTCTCTTCCAGAGCACTGAAATAAAAGTGAATATCATAATAAAGTGAGTCACAAAATTTATTGGTTTCCCAGTACATGTAAAAGTGATGTTTGCACTATATTATGGTCTTTAAGTGTGTAGTTGTCTTAACTCTAAAGAAACAATGCACATAATGTTGATGAAAAAATACTTTATTGCTGAAAAAATGCTAGCCATCATCTAAGCCTTCAGTGAAGGTAATCTTGCTGATGGAGTTTCTTTCCTTGATCCTAATAGTTGTTGAAGTTTAGGGTGGCTGTGGCAATTTATTAAAATAAGTCAATAATGAAGTTTGACATTTGTATTGACTCTTCCTCTAACTTGAATACTTAGAGGTCGTCATAAGATTAATTGATCTAATTTCAATATTGTGTCTCAGGGAATAGGGAGAGAGACAAGGAATGACTGCTTGAAGGAGCAATCAGAAATCACCCGATATTTATCCAGTGCATCACCTTCTATAAATGCAGTTTGTGGCTCCCCAAAACAAATTTTTTTTGGTTTTTACAAGGCAAAGGGGTTAACTGACTCACCCAAGGTCACACAACTAGGTAATTATTAAGTGTATGAGACTGGTTTTGAACTCAGGTCTTCCTGACTCCAGGGTCAGCGCTCTATCCACTGTGCCACCTAGCCACCCCTCCCCAAAACAATTTTTTGGGTTTTTATTTTTTGCAAGGCAAACAGGGTTAAATGGCTTGCCAAGGCCACACAGCTAAGTAATTATTAAGCGTCTGAGGTCGGATTTGAACCCAGGTACACCTGACTCCAGGGCCGGTGCTCTAGCCACCCCTCCCCAAAACAATTTTAAATAGTAACATCAAAGAACACTGATCATAGATGACTCTTAATAGATATAATACTAATGAAAAAATGTGAAATATGAAAATTATCAGAATATATAACAAATATAATAATGTATAACCCAGATAGTAATGAGCATATACTGTTGGAAAAATGGTGGCAGTGAAACTTGCTCGATGCAGGGTTGCTGCAGATCTTCAATTTATGAAAAACACCACTATCTGCCAAATTCAATAAAGGAAAGCACAATAAAGCAAGGTATGCCTATAGCCTGGAAAAGAAGAATGTAGGATATCTAGGTTCAAATTCTAGCGGTGACATTTATTAGTGGTATGATCTTGGGTAAGTCACTAAGTCTAAATTTTGTTGTGATTAGTGTTTAATGATCTCTTTCCAGTCCCCATTAGTAAAATGAGGAATGACAATATTTGCACTAATTATTTCATACGATTCTTAAAATAAAAATATTTTGTTAATCCTATATGTGAGTTTATTTTATTCTGTCATTCATAGATTACTTGCAGATTGCTTTAGAACAGGGCTTCCTAAACCTGTTTTATGTAATAGACCTCTTTGGAAATCTAGTGAAGTCCATGAACCCCTTCTCAGAATGTTTTTAATTGCATAAAAATAAAAGACTCAGATTTCAGAAGAAATCAGTTATTAGAAGACAGTTATCAAAATATACATTTTTTTTTGAAAATCAATTCAAAGACCTCCCAAATTCCATTCATGGACCACTAGATAAAGAACTCCTTTAGAGTATTTGATCTTTTTCTGGAAGCTAAGAAATTCATGCCTTAGTTTGTAAAACCTTAAAGCACTCCTTACCCCCCAACCCCCTGCACAACATCAAGTCCTTATTCCCATCTCTAGACAATATTCTGCCTTAAACCTTGCAAGACCAGTACCTGCAAGATATTTTCATAAACCACTAGAGGAAAAAAATACTCTCTCTCCCTTTTTAGTGGATTTGCTGTTAAATTATTTTTGTTATTGAGTAGTTCTTTTCTATATTCACTAACTTGAATCATGTCCAGTGGTTTGATCCTGAGCTAATTCTCTTTTTTAGTGGTAAAAGAGATCAACTGGTGACATCTTTTTAATAATCTTTTGTATTTTTAATAGAGTAAAAATAATAATTCTTCTGTGGCAGAAAAACTTCATTGCCTCATTGTTGATCTTGATCTAGTTAAGAAATTTGTTTAGTGTTCTTTTTTTTTTTTTTTGCAAGGCAATGGAGTTACATTGCTCAAGGTCACATAGCCAGGTAGGACTGGTGCTTTATCCACTGTATCACCTAACTGCCCCTTTGTTTAGAGTTACTGACCAAGTCATGGACCAACTACAAATTTCTGGTTAGATGTTGCTTTTAAATTATTTGGTGTATTCTGTTTGTCTCAGTAGTAGTAAAAAAAAAATAATTTACCTAGTCATGGAATGTTATGAAAACCATTTTCATATCCCTAAAAAGAGGAAATTTCTCTTGTTAGGTTTCAGTATCAAGAGGAAGTGGTTTTATAGATGCCCCATTTCAGTACTTTATATTCTTTTTTTTAATTTTTATTAAAGATATTATTTGAGTTTTACAATTTTCCTCCAATCTTGCTCTTTATATTCTTTAAAAGCAAGTTTGAGCTTACTTGCTGATTCATCATATTGTTAAGGAGGCAGATGCACTAGAAAATCTATTTATCCTTTATTTTCATTAACCAGTGATTGATCAGATTTATTTCTTAAAGGACCCAGACATTGGACTCTTATTAAAGCGGGCTATTTGGAGGCTGTTTTTTGTTTGTTTATTTGGTTTTTTTTGCCAGGCAGTGGAGTTAAGTGACTTGCCCAAGTGAATACTGCACCACCTAGCTGCCCTGGCTATTTTTTTTATAGGATGACTTTGTTTACTTCTTTCATTGAAGGACACTACCTGTAGCAAATGTGATCATTCAGAGTGACTGTTTGGGAGTTTGGGAATTAAGGAAAGGATCATGATGAGAATGGTTACTATTGGTAGTCACTATTGGTAAATGTGATAGTTTATGTATGCATTTCTTTTTTTTTTTTTGCTTAAGTGACTTGCCCAAGGCCACACAGCTAGGTTATTATTAAGTGTCTGAAGCTGGATTTGAACTCAGATACTCCTGACTCTAGGGCCAGTGCTCAGTGCACTGCTCCACCTAACAGTCCCTTATGTATGCATTTCTTAACAATTATCAAGATATACAAACGTTTCAACATATACAAAAGAACAAAAATAAGTCAACAGTAGGAAGGTGCCAACTCACTTTTTAGGCATGTATCTTTCCAAAGAAGGCTATAAAATATGTCCAATGAATTAAAAAAGTATGGACAACTGAGATAATTTATTAGGGGGTTTGTGCAGTTAATGTTGCAACTTTACTGTCCCTTCCAGGGCCTCAGCTTTGAAAACTACAAAATATTCAGGTAAGAGAGTTGGAATTAAGGATAGAGGCCCTTAAATTTTCTTCCAGACATTTGTGGAATGACAGAATGATCAACTTTGGAAACTTTTCAGTTCTTTTCATTTTGCCCTGGACAGTAAATTTTGATGAATCCTGTTGGAAAATTTGTCTCTGTTTTCTCTCATTTCACTTTGTTTAATTACAGGGCAGTACCACAGGTTTATTCTTAGAACAAAGTTTACACAAGTTTTCTTAAACAGTTTGCTTTTCATTGCCTCATTCTTGATCTTGTCCATGAGAAACTCAGCTCAGCATATTCCAGAGCCACTATTAAAAAAGAAATGCTCCCTTGGCAAAGTATAAAACTTCAAAAGAAAAAAAAAACAAACTTGACACAAAAACTGCACTAACCCCCTAACTTTATGGTTCCCCCTAAATAAATCTCAGTTGTCCAGAATTTTATTCTTTGGAATAAAGCACGACTAAAAATTGAGCTGGCACCTTCCTGCTGTTGACCTGAAAAACCCAGAAATTGAAAGGCAGCAAACATTCACAAAAGCTTAGAGACATAGAAGTGAGGTGGTAACTAGTTTCACCATCAATTCCCAAAACAAACAGGTCAGAGTTCTGTGGCTGTCACATCCACCATGTAGACAACAGTTATCTCCATGGGAAGTCTCTCTGGGAAAGAGACCTTAAACCTGCTTGTTCAAAATGATGGTTCCCAGTCTGCTGTTGGGTGTGCTGGACAGTGCCACTCCGGTAACATGGGGCCTTACACTCACCAGAGATAGAATCCTCCTCACTCTGCTGCTGGCAAACTAGCTTTGTGACCCTCGGTGAGTCATTAGATACGAGCCGGAAGAGCTCTTGGAAGCGATTAGCTTCAACTTGCCCATTTTAATAGAGAGATTGTGACTTGCCTATCAGGCAGGTATTAATGTGGGAGAGGTGGGATCTGAACCCACTGACTTCCTCATTTGCAAAATGTACAAGTAAACTTTAGTGATGTTTAAAAGGACCATTTTAGTTCTTTTTTTGTTTGTTTTTTTTGCAAGGCAGTGGGGTTAAGTGACTTGCCCAAGGTCACGAAGCTAGGTAATTATTAAGTGTTTGAGGCTGGATTTGAACTCAGGTCTTCCTGACTCCAGGGCCAGTGCTCTATTCACTGTGCCACCCCACTGCCCCGTATTTTAGTTCTAACAATGAAATATGAAGGTCATCTTCCCCTCATAAAAAGATATTTTAGAAAGATTTTATTTAAAAAATACTTATGGCCCTAGAATTTTATCTCCATGATCGGCTTCTGTTTCAATTTCAGTGCTTTTTTGTTAGCGAGACTTGTTTTCCTTGGGAAACTAATTCTTCAACATAAAAGCATATGAATAAAGCAACACACCCTTTCACTGGATGGTTTGTCTGAAGCATGTTAAATCCTCAGGATGATCTACCAAATAGTCCGTTTGGCTCCTAACAGGAAGCTTCAGAACAGCTGAAGCACAGTGTACTAGGGAAAGCAAACATGTCCTTATTTCTAGTGACATTTTGTACTGATCTGAGACTTCTTAGACCAAACAGAGCTGTCTGAAGTTGATTGCCACACTTTTTCCAGTTGGACATGGGAGATGAAAATCATAGGAACTGAGAATCTTTTGGGGAGACTTAAGGTGGAATCTGTTATAGGAAAGAGATCCAGGAAATGCTGTCAAATACTGCTATTAGAAAGAAAGTCACTTCATTATTCTAAAGAACATATATCTTTGGAGTCTTTATTCTCTCCCCCCCCCAAGACCTGCTTAAAATGACTTTATCTTGAATTTCTACCAGTAAACTTCACCACTGAAAGGGAAATCAAGGCAGAGCCACATTGAGTTAGGAAAGTGGCCCTAAGAAAGAGAAATATTTTGAGACAGAGTTTCTCCCAAGCATTGTGGGGGAAAAAAAGTAAGGGTTCAAAATTGTGACAACTATATTTAACATGATCTACCTCAGACACTTTTGGTAACTAAGCTAGCCCCCACATTAATATATCTTAGATGTCTGTGGTCTAAGAGAAATTGAGGTTTGGCCTAAAGTATACTTAATAAACACCCTTCTTTTTTTATGTTCAAATAAGCTAAAACTGGAAAGAAAATACAGTGAGGTTCCACCCTTTGGTGACATGCCAAAGCCAGAATTTTCAGGTACTTCTTACATTGGCTAACTTAAATGCTGAGAAAGATGCATAAATTAAATTGTTGTCACCTTCATTATAAACATCAGGTGCCTGGATTGGTTGACACAAGACGAATGTGCTTATTGGGTATTTAATCTTCTTAATGAAATCCCTAGGAAAATATCCATCCTGCCACTAATGAGAGTAAATGGGTTTTGAGTTTGTAGTTTTGCAGTGCTCCCAAGGGCTCCAACCCTTCACAGCTAATTATTTCACTCATTCTTGTAACAGTCCCACTTGGGTAGATAGTATTGTGCTTCCTCTTTGAAGGAGATATAAGTAGGAAGCCACTTGTTGCATTCTCTCCTCTACTCCAGGGTGGAATCATTGATTAATATATCCTCTAATGATAAACATATTTATATCCTTTGGTAAAAGTGATTTTCAAAAGTATGTGTTGGCTGGAGTTTCAAATTAAGGGGTTCTAAACCTTTCCCATGTCATTTTGAATCCATGGCTTCCTTCTTTGAATAATGTTTAATGCATAAAGTAAAAGTCATAAAATTACAAAGAAAACCAGTGGTATATTGAAAAAAAAGTATAATTTTTTTTTTCCTTATTTAAACTTATGGACCTCCTGAAATCTATCCTCAAACCCTATGGGAGCGGGAGTAGGGTGCAGAATAAGAGTTCCTGGTCTAAATGAAGATTATAAGAGCAGTGATAAAGGAGCAGATGAGAGTTGGCAGTATTGATAACACAACACAAACCCTCTCTGGGCTCCATCTTTGGGGAACTCAGATCTTGAACTCATTAGACAAATTGTATTGATAGAATTAGATGAGAGTTGCAAGTCCAATAAGGCAATAGGAGAAATGAATACCAGGCCAGTCTGTTTAGGGTTTATTTATTCTTATCTATAGCACTGAACATTTTTGACCATATCATTTTTCTTTTATTAGTCATTTGTACAGCATCTCAATAGTAATGGGAATGATACATTTATTCCTATTTTACATAAATAGGAAACTGGTTGATTTTCCTGTAATTTCCCCTTGAGAAAACAACATTTTTCAAAGCCTTCAATGGAGGTCCCTTCTTCCATTTCTCCCCATATTATAGGACTAGGAGTAAAAGATGGTATACCCTTTTTCCAGTGCTGCTTCCAGATATTTTTTTTTCTTACATGATTACTCAGTAAGCTTTCCTCCATTGAAATTCTCATCATCTGATTTACACTAGACTCTCTCCCATCCTTGCCATTGTCCTCTAGGATATTTTGGATATTATATCCCTCTGGGTTACTGTCCACTTTCCTCTATCACGTTTCCTATTCCATTGCCTTGACATCATCTTTGGCAGCTTATTGATGGCCAGGACCCCAAGCTCTTAATTTCTCAACCTCTTTAATACCTATTACCTGCATTTGACTTCATGTGTACCACCTTCAAGATCTAGAACTTTGAGGTTTTTTTCATGAGTGTAATCAATCCTACTAGGCTCATTTGTTCAGAGTTAGGAGGAATTTCCAACAATCTAACCCAATCCCTCATTTTACAGGTGAAAAACAGAAGTAACTTAAAATGAATATCAGAGGCTTGATTGAAGCCTTCTGATTTAATTGTCAACACTCCCTTCTCTGTACCCTGTGAACATTTAGTAGACATCTACTGTATGCACATGCAGTGCTAAAAATAAAAATACTCAATTGAAATTTCCTGTCTTCAAAGAGCTGATCTCTTGTCTTCTGGTCCTTGCTGCATCATAACTCATATTAAACTTACACCTGTCCATTGTTGTTTTTTCTCAGCCCTTCTTTTCATCCATTCTGTCTTCTTTGCCCTGGTTTCATTTGTTTCCCTACCTAATTGGGGACCCTATAGTCATCCACTCACCTATCCACCCCCAGATCATTTGTTCATCTTTAATCCCAGAAAACCCATCCATATTGAACATTTAAAAGATTGTAGATTTAGAGGACAAAGGAATTTGCTGTTATTCAGTTGATTTAGTCATGTCCATTTTTTTGTGACCTCATTTGGGTTTTATTTATTTGTTTGTTTATTTTTGGCAGAGATACTACAGTGGTCTGCCCTTTCCTTCTCCAGCTCATTTTGCAGATAAGGAACCTGAGGCAAACAGGCTTAAATGACTTGCCCATGAACACACAGCTAGTAAAGTGTTAGAAGCCAGTTTGAGGATAGGATGAGGCTTCCTGATTCTAGGTCCATCACTCTATTCACTGTGCCACTTAGAGATCATCAACTCCAGTCATATTTGAAAACTGAGACCCATAGAAGTGACTTTTTATAGGGCATGCAAACAGAACTGGAATTTAGGCCCAGGGCCTCTGACACAAAAGACAGTATTTTCCCCACACATCCTGTTGTCTCTTTTGCTATGGGCCACAACATGTCCATCCAGTATGGGCTACCTCAACTTTTCCTTTTCTATTATTTATTCATTAATTCATTCAACAAGCTTAAGAGATTCCTGTGGGTATAAGACTATATTAGGTACTGAAGGTGATACAAGATAAAACATAGCCCTCATGCTTCAGTAGAGACCAAAGTCACCAAAATTCTTCAGTAATTCTGTGACCTCTGCAAGTTAGCAACATGTGGTCTTCAACAGCTCCAGAAGGCTTAGAGACTCTTACCCCTTGAAGGAGAACAGTCCCATAGAACAAAGATTTAGAGTTTGAAGGAATTTTAATTCAAAGGAATTTGAAGATCAACTGTCTAATGCCTTCATTTTGAAGATAAAGAAACTGAGGCCCAGAGAGGTTGATTGTTTTGTCTAGATATAGATATAGATTTTTTGCATTGATACTAGTATTAGAGGGTTTTGGAACAAAGTACTCTATAGACCCTGAAGGGGCAAGGCTGTTCCAGGTAAAGTAAAACTTTTTGTGAAGGAACTAGCTCTTGAGTTGGGCTCTAGAAACCAGGGTGGAATTGAAAAGATAACGATGGAGAAGGAGTTCACCCAGAGGTATGAACATGTGTGGTAAATTTGTGGGACAGACTCTCACAGCTATAAATCGAATGATCAACAATTATGATGGATGCAGGTCCTCTCAGCAATTCAGTGATCAAAGACCTGTTGTGGAAAATGTCATCCACATCTAGAGTGGAGTCTGAATGCAGAGCAAAACTATGGAGCAAAATGTACTATGTTCACTTTTTAAAATTTCTTTTATGTTTTTCCTTACTTTCTCATGATTTTCCCCCTTAGTTCTAATTCCTCTTTCCCACCATAACTAATATGGAAATATGATAAATATGATTTACATACACAATCTATATAAGATTGTTTGCTGCTGTGGTAAGGGGGAGGGATATTAGGGTGGCAGAAAAATATGGAACTCAAAAGTTTGCAACAGAATAAATGTAGAAAACTATCTTTGCTTGTAATTAGAAAAAATAAATAAAATAAAATAAATTGTTTGATCAGTGAGAATTGGTTCTTGGAAGATTGGGAGAAGTGTGGGGGTTAGGGTAGGGGGTCTCATCTGATTGTAGAGGCCTTGAATGCCAAACTAAGAATTTGAAGCTGGGATTTCAAGATTACTCTCTGAAGGCTTTAGAGGAAAGCAGTGGCACATGTGTGCATCAGATGTGTTTACACTTCATATGACCAGATGGATGTAAGTGTGCTGATGTCATCAGTGATATGAAGAACAGATTAGAACAAGAAGAGAGAAAAGCCTAGAAGGATATTGGAATTGTCCATTTGGGTGAACAGAAAGGAACTGGATGGCAGTGGGTGTAGAGAGGAGAGGATGGAAGTGAGAGATGTAGAGGTAGAATTGAAAGAACTTGGTAATGACTAATTGTATGTCTCTTACCAAACTTCACTACTCTATTCTGTTCTTGATCTCCTCCTCCATCCTTCCTCAAGACTTCTATCATTTATTCCCTTCCTTTCAGAGTTTCCCTCTCTGACACCCTTTCTTCTACCCTCATGTCTTCTCTAGTTTTTTTTAAAAAAAGAAAGATCTTCCTTTGAACATTAGATGCCCTTAAGCTACTGTCTCCTCTCTTTCTTCCCTTTCATTGCAACTTTCTTGAAGTAGTAACCTATACTTGCTCCCTTTGTCTTCAATTTTTATAGAATATTCTGACTCCTAATCTTCTTACTTCACTGAAATAGCAACTTGAAGGTCACTAGTATCTTTTCATTTGCCAAACCCAACTACAAAAACAACCCCCCCCCCATCCCTTCAAGGGAGCAAGGGAATCTACTGACTGGTCCCCTGATGTTCAAAACTTTTCTTCCTCCTCCATTGCATTGCTCAACTAGTCTTCAAAAGCATTTCTTTCTTCAAGTTTTTACTCTATTCTATAACCTGAAATGGCTCCCTATTTCCTGCCATAATTCAGGCAAACTATATCCCCATGGGGAAAATCCCTATTGTCTTTTTTGTTTTGTTTTATATAGGGTAAAATACATTCTTAGCTCCCTTAATACTTAGAATAACAAGCTTGCAGCACCCAGACCATAGTTTGTCTACTTCTATACTATATCATTTCTAAACTTCTTTGCCTGGACTTCAGGATTTCCATTACCCATCCTGATTGTCCTATTTCCTACTGCTTCCCTCTGGAAATGATCTCAGGATAGAGTCCTAGACTCAAGAAAGTCTGTATTTCAGCTGTATCTCAATACTAGCTTGTATTGTGACCACTGGGCATCCTTTCTGAGTTCTTCTGTAAAATGAGGCTAATAGCCTTTTTCATAGTGATATTGTGAGGATTACAAAGCTTAAGTCACTTATAGAAATGGGAGTTAGTATGTTTATGTGCTTATGCACTTTCCTCCAAACAGATTGTAATTAATGTTAGCTCAGAGCCTTTATTTTCACCTGACTCTTATTTATCTAATTTTTAGTAATCCTTTAAGGCCATTGATTCATCCATTCAATGAACAGTTATCCTTCAAGTTACAGCCCAACAAGTCTTGTCTCCTTCATGAGAACTTTCCATATTTTAATAACCCATATCCATCTCTCTTTACTCCAAACCACATGGTTTAATTTTTATTTTTGAGGTAATCTGGGCCAAGTAACTTGCTCAGGGTCACACAGCAGACCCAATTTGAAGTCAGGTCCTCAGGGCCAGTGCCCTATACACTGCAGCACCTTGCTGCCCTGTGCTTTAACTTATAATCATTTTCTCATTGTCTTATGTATGTTAATTCTGTTCTTCCCAGGTAGAATGTAGAAGATGTAGGATTCACATCTTAAACCAATTCTTACTAAGCCTAATCCTTATTTGATTTTCTCTAGTACTTTATTGAATGGTTTCAAAACACACCCCTTTCCCTCTCTATTAACATGAAGCCTTGCTGCCATCACTCAAGATTTCCTCTATTTTTACATTTAGGGATAGCCTTCGACAAACTTTAAATGTGAATAAGCACCCAGCTTACAGTGTATGAATGTTCAGGGCAGGGAGTAATTACAGGTTTTTGTGTGGTCTGTGGATCATGACCAAACACTCTTTTCCTGAATAAAGGGGCAGTGATGTTAACCAGTATAAAAAAAGAGATCTTAGTGGTGCTTCAGGTTTCAGTGAAACATTTTCACTCGGTGATGGGTTCTAAAGCAGATGTTAGCTGAAATTTGTCCTTTCCTTACAGACTCTTCGGTAAGTCAACACACACTTAAAATCTGTGTCTTTTCTATTATGATTGTATTGTGCTCCATTTTTTCCCCACCTTGAAGCATCTGTGACTTTCAGCTCAAGAGTTTTTAGCATTGAATTTTGATATGTCAAGATTAACATGTGCTGGTGATTTCTACTTAGTAACTAAATGAAAGAGAATAGCCTTTCATATTTCTGTTATTATGAATTGCCATTTGCCTTCTGTAGAGAGAGGCTCTCTTGGGATGGAAAGTTATTTTTTTTTAAATACTATTTTAAGTGTCTTGTAAACTATGCCTTGGTTCGGTTCTTGAATGTTATAAAATAAGTCCTTTAATTAACTTTGGGGCCAGAAATTAAAGAATTCTGGAAAATGGACAAAATAATATTCATTTACTGAATATATTTCCCTTAATGGAAATGTTGGTACTTTCTTTATGCATAAAGGAAAGTGAAGTCTTATGAATGATGTGGTTAATGTGGAGGTTCTGGCTTATTATGACCTCATTGTTAGCAACCAGTAGTATTGACTAGAGATAAAATACTTGAGATGTTGGTTTCTGCTTTTATTTGAAAGACAACAGATTGACTGCTGGAGTATTTTCACTGAATTGGCATCAGACCATAGAGGGACTATAATTCTGAGATATTTCTATTGTTTATACACAACTTTTCCCATAGCTGATGATATCTTAACTGGCTAGTATTTGTTTCCTTATTTTGATGATAGTCTAATTTTGAATTGTGAGATGGTTACAGTTTCTGATTGTAGTCTTTGCTTTTGTTTTGCAGATGGAATATTAGAATCTCTTGGAGAAAAAGATTTGGCTTCCTTTCCTGAAAGTGGGGCATCAACAGTGGATAACTGGATGGGAAGAAAAAAATCAAATGGCTAACATCTTCTTATTGAGTTAGAATACAGAATCAGCCATAAGCAAGTCTATGGTCATCTTAGAAGTACAGGGATCAAAGGAAAAAAGAGTAGGACAAAAATTGAGGAGAATTCCCTATTTGGGTGAAGACCAAGGGCAATGGATGTCATAGAGACAGCAAAGCTTGAAGAACATATGGAAAATCAAACCAATGACCCTGCAAATAGTTACACAAGACCTACTGAACCTACTAATGATGACAACAAAAATGGCAATGGCAAACCCAAGAGTTTATCCAATGGTTTGCGAAAGGGTGCCAAAAAGTATCCAGACTATATTCAAATTTCTATGCCTGCTGAAGCAAGGAACAAATTTCCCTTAGAATGGTGGAAAACGGGCATAGCTTTTGTCTATGCCCTATTCAACTTAATCTTGACAACCGTCATGATCACAGTTGTTCACGAGAGGGTGCCCCCCAAGGAACTCAGCCCTCCACTACCAGATAAGTTCTTCGATTACATTGATCGAGTGAAATGGGCATTTTCTGTATCAGAAATAAATGGGATGATATTATTTGGGTTATGGCTTACCCAGTGGCTGTTTCTGAGATATAAGTAAGTATTCCTCATTTGAGGCATGCAAGTTGATATGCAAACCTGAATGCCTTTGAAAATTAAAATTATCTTCTTGGAAGAATCTTGGCCCAGATAATTGAAATAGTGGAAAGGGACTAGATCTGTGATTTCATTAATCTAGAGAACAACTTCTACCAATGTACATTAGAACTCACTATATGTCTTATAGTCTCAGATACTGACCTAGAGAAATGAAAGACTTGCTCAGAATCCTACAGCCATTATGTGTAAGAGATGGAACTTAAATGCAGGTCTTCCTGGTTCCAAGTCCACCTCTCATCACTACTTCATACTGCCCCTCAGTTTTCAGGAGTTTTCAGATAACCAGTTTTTTAAAGAAAGAATTGCAAAGAGCCAGTAAATCCAAGCTGTAGAATTTATTTGAAAATTAAGAGATAATCAGAATAAAATTCAGCTAAGAGAAATGTTATCCTCTGTTTTTAGCTATAGAGCAATAAGGAAAAGATCCAGTCAAAAAAAAATCTATACATAAATGCTTTGAGGTCCCGTCCTCAATGTGGTTTGCCTCTGCCAACCCAATCAGGTCATTAGTAGATGATAGATAAGCAAATCTTACATCCAGCATTTGATATTTAATTTAGATTGTAAAAGGCAATTATGCCTCATGGGCTTGTCTCAGGGCTACCAAAGAGGTGAAATTAGTGTGTCCAAGCTAACATTCTGGGGATTGGTTCTTGGGGCCATTAACATGTGATGAAGCAGGAACACAGATACAGTAGGGAATTGTAATTCACCATCTAGCTGACAAAATGAAAGGTTATCGGAAGATCTTTAATTCTTCAGGCAGTAAGAGTTGTCTGCTTACTAGCACTGAGAGAAGAGAGGAAGACCCTGGCAAATATTTGACAGTCCCTTCTCTCTTGAGGTTACTGTGCTGCCAACAGCAAAATAAAGCTTATTCTTTTCTTGAAGATTTGAACATATCAAAATAAACACAATGCAGGCCTAGAAAATTTTCCATAACCCAGGGCTTATGAAAAATCATGAAAGTTCTCCTAGAGGGAATACAATTAGGAAATGCAAAGTCAGAAGAAATTAAGTTTATGGTAAAAACACAAGCTTATTTCAGAACAACAGCATCAGTCATACTTGTGGCCTTTAGGTTCTTAGATATAAAGTTCTCTTTATTCTAGAATACAGTGCCCCAATAACTAACCTTGCTGTTCAGATGCTCCATTGTGCTGATAGAGCACTGAATTTGGAATCAGGAGGACCTGAGTTCAAATCCAGCCTCAGACACTTAATAATTACCTAGCTGTGTGACCTTGGGCAAGGCACTTAACCCCACTGCCTTGCAAAAACAGCAACAAAATTCACAACTCCTGAAGCTGCACATATTGTCTCTTATGTATAAATGACTTGTCTTGAGGGGGAGGGGGATGCTTCTTCCCTCCCTTTAGGATGTTGAAATTATCAGTGTACTATTTAACATAAAGATAAATCAAAATTATGCATAGAACAAGAAGGGACTGTCCATCTATCTAGTCTTAATTAGCTATATCTACCCATCTATCTCATTCTTAACCCAAAGTCTATGGATTGTTTTTTTCCCCCCCATATGGGAGGTTCTATAAACTTGGAGGGGAAAAAAATACCATTTTGATTTTCACTAACCTCTAACTGAAATTTAGTAATTCCTTGAATTATTTAGAACTATTGTTTACAGAAAGCTGTTAGGTCTCACTAGACTACCAAAAAGGGTAGAGAGGGAGAATGGTCTATGTTTCCAAAATGGGTTAAGAACTAGCTCCTGATGTTCAATCCTCTGGGAGACAGTGGAAGAGCTCTGAATTACAGGACATGGATTTAGACACCACCTCTAATTGCCACCTGTATTACCTTGAACAAATGAGTTCACTTTGCTGGGCCTCAGTTTCCTCATCTGTAAAAGTAGCTATGAGCTCTCCTAGAGCAATAGCACAGATGAGGAGATCAAGATTCATCTCCACATTTCTCAGATCAATAGCAATAATGTCCAAATTCCCTGCTTATGGCTGGCTTCAACACATAATTGTCATCTGCTCAGGCCACCAGTTTTCATGTATTATCAGCAGCTAGGTAAAAAAGTGCTCAGCCTGGAATCAGGAAGACCTGAGTCCAAATCTGAGCTAATAGGTTAGCTGTGTGACCCTGGGCAAGTCACTTAACCCTGTTTGCCTTGGTTTTCATTACCTATAAAATGAACTGGAGAAGGAAATGGCACACCAATCCAGTATATTTGCCAAGGAAACCCCAAATGAGGTCATAGTTTGGTGAAAAACAACTAAACAAGAAGTTTTCAAACAAGAAGTTTTCACTCATGTGTTAACAAAAATAAAAGAAAAGGTAGTGTGATCTGTGTAATTGGGAAGAGGGAAGAAGCCCAAAGGAATTTCATTGCCCAAGCCTCCCAGACTATTGCCCCAGACCTGAAGTCCTCTTCACCACCTGAGTCTTGAAATGAATTTTCAAGTCTAGAATAGCTATTAATCTTAGAAAAAACTTACATTAACAATTGGAAGATAAAACCAGCAAAGCAATTCTGTTATTTCATCTAATGTCATACATTTAAATGACCTGTGCATTGTTTTAATCACTTAACTACAGTTAGTCTGTGCCTTAAACTAGAGGCCCTTTGTTGTGGACTCCTTTGACAGGTAAAACATGTGGATCCCCTTAGAGAATCATGGTTTGTTGTCTACATTCACAAATTAGGTTTTTTTGTTTGTTTGTTTGTTTTTACAAGGCAGTGGGGTTGAGTGACTTGTTCTCAGTCACACAAGCAATTATTATGTGCCTGAGATCAGATTCGAACTCAGGTTCTCCTGACTCCAGGGCCAGTGTTCTATCCACTGTGCTACCTAGCTGCTCCCTACATTCACAAATTAAAGGGAAAAAAGCCAAATTTTAATTACAAGTTAGTGAAATAAAAGTATAACTCCATTCCTAACCCTCAAATAAGAGCTCATGAACCCTGAAAACTTATCCAAAGACCCTGTTGTCCTAGACCAGTAGTTCTTTACTTTTTGGTGTCTTGAACCTCTTTGGTTATAATTTGATGAAGTTTATGAGTTCTTCTTAGAATCTAAATGCAAATAAAAGATACCAATTATGTTGAAAAACAAGACAGTTATCAAAATATATTTTAAGAAATCCACAGACCTTAGGTTAAGAAGCCCTACTTTAGGGTAAAAACTGGCTTGGGATGGGGCAAAGAGGATGAGAGGTTGTCCCAATACATCCTATTAAAAATAATTGGTGGGGGCAGCTAGGTGGTGCAGTGGATAGAGCACCGGCCCTGGAGTCAGGAAGACCTGAACTCAAATCTGACCTCAGACACTTAATAATTGCCTAGCTGTGTGATCTTGGACAAGCCACTTAACTGCATTTGCCTTGCAAAAAACTTAAAAAAAAATAAGTGGGGGATAAATCTTTACAACTATTTGCAAAGTTCTCAGCACTCTGATTGCTCTCCCAGTATGAATAATATAATATAATTCTATAATATATAGTAATGTAATACAATATGACATAATATATAATAATTATAAAGAGGATCATTAGTGTTTTCTACCTCCGCTGCTGCAGCTGCCATATTTCCTTTTCTGTATGCTCTGAGCAGCCAAATTCAGAATATGGGACAGGCAAGTTCTCATATCACAAAAATTTCTGCTTAATTATTTTATTTGTTAGAAAAACATAGAACACAGTTGGATAGAGGATGTTTTCAGTCTAAACATTAGATGGATTTTGAAGTAGGATTTATTCAGGGAAGAAAATGGTTTGCCTTTTCCCTTTTCACTTATTAAGTATCAAGGGGACAAATTCAGCACAATTAAACGTTGATACTAGAAAAATAAGCCCAGAAAATCAAACCTTTGAAGTAAATACTGCAATATAAATAAGTAGTTTCTTTGATCACAATGGGTAGTAAGGACACCACCCTGTTTTTGTTCCTAGTAACTTTGTTTGAATGTCTTTGTTTGAATGTACTTACTTTATCAAAATAACTATGGAGCTTGGCCAGTATATTTAATGTATCACATAAAATATATTGCATTAGAGAATTGGTATTTATTTTTATGTATATAGTGAATCAGTCAATAAGCATTTATAAAGCACTTACTATATTCCAAACTGTGTTAAGTCCTAGGGTTACAAAAAAGAGACAACTGTCCATGTTCTCAAAGGAGCATACAATCTAAAAATATTGAAGATTTAAGTGGGTGTAATATTTTATTGTCCATTTTTTATGCTGAGTGAATTTCATTTTTCTTGTCCATCAAATGAAGGGATTGGACTTTTTATATACTGTGATCTCCTATGGCATTCTTTTTTTTTTTTAGGATTTTTCAAGGCAAATAGGGTTAGGTGGCTTGCCCAAGGCCACGCAGCTAGGCAATTATTAAGTGTCTGAGAACATGTTTGAACTCAGGTCCTCCTGATTCCAGGGCCGGTGCTTTATCCACTGCGCCACCTAGCTGCCCCCTCCTGTGGCATTCTGCTGAAACCTATGGACCCCTATTCAGAATAAAGTTTTTCAATATATAAAATAAATACATAGGATTATAAAGAAAACTGAATTATAATGAAATACAATTCTCAAAATACTTTTAAAACAAAGTTACATCTTATGTTAAGAATATTAGACTAAATGAACAGTCTCTTTTTTTCTTTATGATTTTAGGTTTCCTTATGTTCCCTTAAAAGGTGAGAGTATCAATGTGCACAAGAAAAAACAGTTTTCAATTGGCTATTTATGATAGAGGTACATATGATGTCCCTTAGCCCAGAGATTCCTTAATGGGAGTCTTGGTCAATATATGTAATGGAAGTGAAAATCAATTTTTGTGCCCTCTCCCCATTATGATTGCCTGTATAATTTGATTTAAATGAAATCCAGTTTCCTGACATGTTCAGTGATAGGATTTGTAATGGGGGTGGTTCCTGAGGAGAACCATGAGCCTAAAGCTAAAAAAATCACCTCTTCAGATGCCCACAACAGGAATTTCAAGGAGAGGGCGGAACTTGAGTTCCATAGTTTCTTTGGTAACTTGAAGCTGCTTCTTTTCTTCAGGTAAGGGCAGCAGTTCACAGAGGCTGATATTTTCCTCACTGAAAAACTAGGAGACGTGTTCACAATTGAAGTAAAAGAAATCTTAGGTTAAAAATGTGAAAATGAAGGATAGCTATTTGTATGTGGATGTTGTGAGGAGAGGACAGATCTCTAATTTAGATATGAGATAGAAGTCTGGGTTAGATTATGTTTCTTGATTAGGAAGTGAAATTTGTAGAGCTTTAGAAATCCTAAGTAAAAAACACTTGGAACAAAATACCTTTCCTCACTCTAGGATAGCCTCGACTGGGCAGGAACATCAAGTATCTTCAAAACTGAGTTCTCTTAAAATTTAATATGAAAGGCACGGAAATAATTTCTTGTATTTCCCCCCTCCCCAATTATCTTTGCCTATAATCTGGTTTAAATTAGATGTCATATTTTCCTACACAGCCAATTATTTAATATCACCTCGGTTCATTAGTCAATTCCTCTGTGTCCATCTCTTGGTTATATGTTTGCTATATTCCCAAGAGAAGACTTGATTGTTGGCAGTGAGCACTGGTCAGAGCTTCTTTGCCTACATTCTGTGATTCAGGTAAAGAGATATCGTTGATATAGATGATGTATCTAGAAAGAATTCTGGAATCCTAAAATGTGGATTCAAATCCCATCTCTTAAAACTTTTTTCCTTTTAATTTTTACCCATTAACTAAAGTCATCCTGAGTTCAGTTATCCCTCATCTTATTAAGTATTGTTTGAATTACTGTTATGAACAGAAAAAGCAATTCATGGTGGTTAATTAGCTTTTTGCCCTCCTCTTCTCCTCTTTCTTAGGTCAATAGTGGGACGCAGATTCTTTTTTATAATGGGAACTTTATACCTGTATCGCTGTATTACCATGTATGTTACTACTCTACCTGTACCTGGAATGCACTTCCAATGTGCACCAAAAGTAAGTATCCCCAAACTACCTCAAATTTATCATAACTCTGGGTCACTTTTTCTTGGTAGCTCTTGGTTGCATTAAATGTGGTGCCTAAATGTGTACTTTTTAGTTTTATTTTTACAATGCTGGGAATGCTTTCCTAAAATGTGTATTTTTATTCATGGTGTGTACCTCTTTTGATGCTAACTGTAAACAATCCCTTGCCTATTTGCCTTCTGCCTATTTTTACCTCCCTAATTTTGTGGGGCAATGGATACAAAAAATGTTTTAGGTGTGACTACAAATATTTATAGTTAGTCAGGTCTCCAGAGAACTCTTGATTTCTCTAAGACCTTTTAGTTTGTAAAATAGAAACTGAACCCATCTGGTTTTTTTGGATAAGCGGGTAAAGCCTCACATCAAATTTTATTGAACCCTGAGCAGATGTTTGAGGTAGAAGGGAAAAATAGATTGTTCTAAGGAAGCCACTCTCTTTCAGTCCAAATATAGGTGTGGTTTGGAAAGGCTATAATCTTTCAGAACCATCAAAGCCCAAAGCATCTATAATTAAAACAATGTACATATTGAATTTAAACATTGGTTGGTACTAATTTAAGGAATAGAAAGGCCATCAGAACTTCAAAAAAAAGAAAGAAAGAAACTTAGTCAAATGAGTGCTGTGTATGTTTTTTCTAAGTGGAGAGCACCAAATGAGGGTGTGTACTAGTAAATGAGAAGCTTTGGATATTTATAGGTTGAAAGAACAAAAGCATAGGCATCCCTCAGGATTTATATCCCTGTACAATCTGGTTCCTTTTCAGCCATATTTCATAGCTGCTTCACTTTACTCTGATCCAGCCAAATTCTAGTTGTTTTTCCCCAAATTCAATATTCTAACTGCTTCTTCCATGGGCCATTTCTAATGTCTAGAATAGAGTCCATTCTCATCTCTGTCTCTCAAAATTTTTATTTTTCTAAGCTCAGATTGGGTGCCACCTTTTTTCCACAAAGCCTTCTCTGCTTGTGAGTTGAGTGATCTCTCTTTCCTCAAATTAGCTGTATGCAGGTATTCTCCTTCCTTCACCACCCCTGACATCTAAATGTAACTTAGTTAAGGTTACGGACTATTTAGTCTCTTTTTGTGTTCCCAAAACCTTCCTTGTATCAGTAGGGCTTTAATAAAATATTCATTGATTTTCTATGAATGTCCATATATTAATCTATATAAAATTGCTTATTGTCTTAGGGAGGGATAGGGCAGGGAGAAAATTTGAACCTCAATCTTTTAAAAAAGTTAACTGCTAAAACTTAACTTTATATGGAGTAATTAGGAAAAATGAAGTATTCCTTGAATTGGAAGATGCCTAAAATTAAAGATTGCATCACACAGCAAATGTGGTCTTCTGGAGGTTTATCTTCCAAAGTGTCTTCAAAAAAAGAGAAAAATCATATCATTGTATATTATTGTTAGGATTCTTTTAATTAGGAGGAAACTTATCTGTAAGTCAACATATTACCCATACATTTTATAACTACCGACTACAAACCCCGTCTAAGAAAAGAAGCATGTTGGAAAAGATTACTTGATAGAATTGGCTTCTAAGATCAGCAGAACCTCTTGCAACCTCTTGAACCTATAGTTCATTAGTTCAGATGTTCTTTGAGTTTTTGTGGTCCTCAGCTTAATGTATTTCAACATTGACTACTTCCCATCACCAAAGGCTTATGAAAATGATAATGCTTAATGAAAAGCATCATTAATGCTACTTTTTGACACAGCACTGACTAGCTCCCTGGTGAGCTATTAATTCATTCAAAATATTTATCACAGAATTGAAGAGTTGAAAAAGATCTCATTGACCTCCAGTTTAACCCCTTAATGAAAGGGAATATTACAGTAGGCAGCTAGATGATACAGTGGATAGAGAGGACTGAGCTTAGAGTCAGGAAAACTCAGTTCACATCCAGCCTCAGATATTTACTAGTTGAGTGAAGTGACCTCAGTCTCTTAACCTCTGATTGTTTCCTCATCTGTAAAATGGGAATAATAAACACTTTACTGTGAATACTAAAGACAGTAATATCCAAAATACTATTTAAATGTCAACTGCTATTATAGTATACCTTATAAGTGAATGGCCTTCAACCTAGAATGTTACCAGGAGTAGCTTTCAACAAATATTTCTAAAATGTATGCAATGCATTTAATGCCATTGTAAGTTCGGTGAAGGAAGAATAATCTAAGTTATACATGTATAACTATGTTAAACATATTTCCATAGTAATCATATTGTGAAAGAAGAATCAAATCAAAAAGGGAAAAAACTTGAGAGGAGAAAAAAGCACAAAACAAATGTAAAAACTGAAAATAGTAAACGTTGGTCTGCATTCAGACTCTTTCTCTAGATGAGGATTGTATTTTCTATCACAAGTCCTTTATTATTGTCTTTTGTTATTGTATTGCTTAGAAGAACAAGTCCATCATAGCTTGATCATCATGCTTTGTTGCTGTTACTGTATGTAATGTTCTGGTTTTGCTCCCTTCACTCAGCATCAGTTCATGCAAGACTTTCCAGGCCTTTCTGGGATAATAAAATTACTGGGTCAACAGTACAAGATAGGATATAGTTGAATGCTAATCAGCACTCCATACAAGTCAATCAGCAAGCATTAAGTGCCCAGGTGGGCCAGGCACTAGGATAAGTGCTAGGGATATAAAAGATCCTTTTCACCCTTGAAGAATCCCCAATCAAACTATGCTAGACCTAGAGAAACATCATCTGTAGATGCATATTCTTTCTTCAACAGACTCTCACTTAGAATTGAGTTTGTATTTTCTTAGAAGTGTTTCTCTTTCTCAAAGAAATAGATAAAAGAATTAAATGATTTTCTCTTGGTCTCATTTACATAATGGTAGAAAAAGAATGATAGCTAGAATCCTAGTGAGCATGCCTTCCTATCTTGAAGGTAGGCTATCCAGGTAAACAGAGACTAATTAGTTATGTGGTTTTGTATTGGGGATGTAAAGTCTGTTCTTTATACTTATGCTACTTATTATTTGATTACCATGATTTTCATCCTGCCAGAGATATATTTAAGTGGACCTGTCTTGCTCTCATCTGTTCATTATTAATAATATTAAGACTTATATCAATATTTATATTACTGATAGCAATTTTATAATAATATTAAATAACAAAAAATATTAAAAACAAAAAATAATGTTAAGTGATTAAATAATGTTAATTTAACAATTATTAATAAAAGTGTTGACCATTTAGCAAGTACTATTAACTTTTATATTTAACAAAATTTACTATCATAAATCTGGAGCTGGAAAGAGGCATTGTAGATAATTTATTTCCATCACCTCTCCTTTTATAGAGACACAGAAAAAAATGCTGTGATTTTTCTAAGGTCACACAGGGACTGAGCATCAGGGGTAGGATCTAAACCTGGTTCTTTGTATCCCAAAGTCAATATTCTTTCCATTATTTGACTTAAGTGAGAATTCAAGAAAAGATTTAAGGAACAAGTAAACACTTGAATGTGCTGTATACAGATACAGAGAGGCAGCCTGTTGTAATGAATAGAGAGTTGAACTCTGGGTCAGAAACATCTGAGATCCTGTCTTGCTTGTTTCACATCTTAATTATTTGACTTTGGCAGATGATGTAACCTTTTACTGTAGCCAGGCAACCATCTATCAGATTAAATTGTAGAGAAGGTGCCAACTTTGGTTAAAAAGTGCTTTTTCACAGCTGTTTTCCAATCTATGAAGTCATAGGCCCAGACCACACCTCTATATATCTCTCCTGTTCCCTCCTTCCCTCCACAGGTACATGAGCCTCACAAATACAAAATTCCAATTGCATAATATTCCAGAGGTTCCCTTCTACATCCCGATCTTTTAACATCCTTCAATCTGTGTGTAGCACTGGCCACTAGGACAGGAGCCGTGCTCCATATCACTTCCTTAGTCATGATAGATAGCATTTATAATGTTGGTGCATGGAAATTTGGGTGAGCACCCAAGAAACAATACTTTCACAGAGAGGAGCAAAAGGGAACTACAGAAGACATTTTAACTTCCGAATGAATTACCATCATCCGATTCTAATCCAGATACCAACCAACATAAGTCAAACATATCTGACCTTGGGTTGTTAAAGGAAGGGAATTTTTCCTTTTTAAATTATTTTTTAAATGAAAGATTGTTTTTTCTCACTCCCATTCCTAAAAAGGAAAACAAAATCTTTGCAATAAATATGAATAGTCAAGCAAAACAAATTTAAGAGGACTTAAAAAATTATTGTTTT
The DNA here is from genome assembly GCF_037893015.1 of Macrotis lagotis. NCBI lineage: Eukaryota > Metazoa > Chordata > Mammalia > Peramelemorphia > Peramelidae > Macrotis > Macrotis lagotis. Next base: position 57,781,910 of record NC_133660.1, on the reverse strand, counting down.
GGAAATAACTATAATATGTCCCTCTTTAATTGGGAACACTGTGTGAGCATGTGGACTTAACTCCTTTTGATCTCTGTGTTGATGGCTATTTATAACAAGAATTTGAGGAAAAGTAGCTTCCCGAATGGGTTTGTGTTGGCTTCTTAATTCTGTTCACCTTTCCCTTTCTATTTAAAGGAAAAAATGTGTTTTTTTATGTGATTTATGTGATTTATGAAATTTATTTTTATGTGATTTCTGAGGCTTTGCTTAAAGTGGGTTTGACTTGAATACAATTAGATATGAATTCTTTCAGGGAAGGGGCATGATCCTCCTAATCTTGGCTCACAATTTTGTTTATCTTCTTTAAGGGTCTTCTGTTCTCTGGGTTTGCCTAATTAGAATTTGCCCTAGACAACATCTTGAATTGGTGATTTGTATTCTCTGATCTCCAATTTCTTTCCCTTTTCCTATCCACCACTTTGTATACCTTTCCTTTAATATCTCACCTCTGAGATTCCCCACTATTTATCCAGTCTGTATCTTATATGGTACAGTGGATAGAGTACTGGACTTGTATTCAGGAAAATTCATCTTTCTAAGTTCAAATCTGCCCTTAGATGCTTACCAGCTATGTGACCCTGAACAAGTCACTTAACCCTATTTGCCTCAGTTCCCTCATCTTTACAATGAGCTGGAGAAGGAAATGGAAAATTGCTCTAGTGTCTTTGCAAAGAAACTCTCAAATAGGGTCACAAAGAGTTGAACATGACTGAAAATTACCAAAACAACATCTTGTTTCTGCATAGTTGTTTGTATGTTGTCTCCCTGAAAGTTTGAGAACAGGGAACTGTCTTTTACTTTTCTTTAGATCCCTAGCACTTAGATCTTTACTACATACTAGTTAACTGACTGATACACACACACACACACACACACCATTACTGAACTACTACAATTTTTTCCAGTGGTCAACTGGCAGAGTAAGTGGTATAAAATGTAATCCTTCTAAGGAATATTTATATTATAATGGAGATTTCTTAGCATGTATATCTTAAAATCCTGACTTTAATGGCATAAGTTAAAGTATCAACCTGTAAATTTAGGATGAAACACCTAACAAATAGCTCCTACAGATTTTTTAAGGATTAAAACATTTCAGTGTTGAAAGGGATCTCAGGTCACTCAGTCTAAACCATATCTTAATTAAGACTTACTTTCATGTGATCAATAAATTCAGCTTCCATTTCACAAAATATATTTCAATGTAGACTCATTCTGCTTTTGTAAGCACGTTAGAATAACTGCTTCTGTGAAACTTCTCCTGTTTATGGCCTGTGGGACCATACTCCTTCCTCCCCAGCTGCCTTCTTCTCTAAACACCTCGTCTACTTCATTTAGGCTAACATAAGACTGTTCTCCAGGCCTTCATTATTCCAAATGCCCTCCAGTTTATCAATGTCCTAACAAGAATGTGTCGAGAAATGAATATCTTACTATAGCTATAGTCCCACCAGAATGAAATGCAGTAATGTCCCTAATAGTAGATACTGTGCTCTTCTTAATGAAAGCTAGCATGGCATTGAGTTTTTTTTTATTTTCATGTTATACTGTTGACTCATTTTTTAGCTCACACTTGACTAAAATTCCACATCCTTTATATGAACTATTATTTAGTCATACATTTCCCCCAGTTCTGTCTTTGTGAAGTTGTTTTCTTAACCCATCTGTAGAACTCATAAACTACATCATATTGATTTGGTCGTCTCCAGTTGTTATCTAATGTGACACAGAATTTGAGAATTGGAAAAAAACCTTACCAGTCATCTGGTCCTACCACCAAACAAAAGGAATCCCCAGTATAACATACCTAACAAGTGGTTCAAGAATGGGAAGCCTACTATTTCCAAAGCCAGTCCATTTCACTTTTGGACAGTGCATTTCTTAGAATATTTTTTTCCCAACATTGACCCTTATTTGTAATTTCTGCTTATAACCCCTAAGGTGAAAAAAATCAAATTTATTAAGACCTCATACTTAAAGCCTAGCTGCATTTCCTCCTGGTCTCTTCTCCAGGCTAAATATTCCTATTTATTTCAACAGATACTCATATGACACGGAATCACCATCTTGATTGCTCTCATAGACACTATTGTCCATCTTAAACCATGGTGCTTAGAGCTGAGTTTAATATTCTAGATGAAGTCTGACAAGGACAGAGGACAATGGGACTGTTGCTTCCCTATTTCTAAAGCTATGATCCTCTTAATTCAGCCCAGCATCAAATTAGCTACCACACCCTATTCTGACAACACTAGATTATTGATTTTTTTTATAGAACAGTCTCTTTTTCCATCATTCTGGACTTGTAAAGTTGAATTTCTTGTACCTTATAACTACAGTAAAGTCATTGGGTGTTAAAAGAGCTCTTTTCAAGGTTATAACACCACAAAAACATTATTCCCCCTAGCTGCTTCTTCTCTAATCTAAACTTTTAATCATTTTAAAATATGAGTGAAAACTCACCAATATAGTGAAAAAAGCCTTTCTAAAGACCTTGCCCCAGCACTCATATTCATGCTTTACTTTAGAATGATACATGCATTTCTTTCCTTGTCTAGTGATAGAGGTTGGTTCTTTCCAGGGATTAATCAGGGTGACTGATTAGGTTTTTTAATCTTGTGACCTTGTCTGTGTCTGCTTTAATTCTTTGTTTTCCAGCTCAATGGAGATTCTCAGGCAAAAGTTCAGCGAATCCTGCGACTGATTTCTGGTGGTGGATTGTCTATAACTGGGTCTCACATCTTGTGCGGAGACTTCCTGTTTAGTGGCCATACAGTTGTTCTGACTCTGACTTACTTGTTCATCAAAGAATGTAAGTCCATTGAACTGTGCTCCCTCCTCTTATTGATTCCCACCAGAGAAAAGATCACCAAGGTCTCGAATTGATTTATGTAGAGCCTTGATTTCTTCAATTGTACAACTATGAGTCACTTTACAATCAACTCTGTTGTGTTCCTGTGGATTATCTAAAAACAAAAAAGCCAATGTAAATCTTAGACTGGCTTCCTTCTGTCACTCAGTGAGCCTCCAGGCTACCTCCTTCTCCTTCTGGTGTTTGTTCAAAGAAAGTCAACTCATTTTGGTGTTGGCCTCAGCAAAATATAAGTAGGAAGTTAGGTAACAGCAAAGAGAAAATCATAATCCATTCCAAGCCAAACAGCAGTGACCTTTTGGGATTATTTGGATCATATACCCTGTTCATCAATTCAGATAATTGAAAATATATTTGGTTTAATTTCAAAATTTATATTTGTCTTACCATGTCATATTTTTCCTCTGTAGATTTCCTCATTGAAAGTATCTATTTGGGGGCAGTTAGGTGGCATAGTAGATAAAGCACCGGCCCTGGGTTCAAATCCAATTTCAGATACTTAATAATTGCCTAGCTGTGTGGCCTTGGGCAAGCCACTTAACCCCATTTGCCTTGCAAAAACCTAAAAAAAAGAAAAGAAAAGAAAAGAAAGTGTCTATTTGAATATTTAAAGTATAAACAGGACTTTTCTTCTCTAGAAAGATTTTATGCCATTTTAGGCAGTGTAGACTAATGGAAGGAACACTGGATTTGGAATCAGAAGCTCTGGACTCACAAATCAGCCCACTATGTGCTGTGATTGTGAGTTTGTGAAAGCCACTTGTTATCTTGGTACCTCATTTTCCTTATTGATAATCTGGGGGCCTTGGATTAAATAGCTGCTGAGATCCCTTCCTTTGATCCTCCAAAGTGAAAAGTAACTATCCAATCCAACTCCTCCAAATAGCACTGACTTTGGGTTATCTCCATCTTTGTGTTGTCCCAGTCTCTTGCTGTAATGTGAAAACATGATTAGATTCATTCTGCTTGACTGCCCCTTTGGGCAGAAGTAAAAGCAGCTGGCTAAGTTGGGTGTTGGCACTGTGGGCTGGAAGCCTACTATATAAATGAGAGTGGTCTGCTCAGGTTAGAGAGCTAGAACCTTTCACATCCCTAGAGTTCTTGAAACTGAAGACTATATTCCTCCAATACTGCAGTTTCTTTATGGTAGTGCTATAAAGAGGGTATTCTTTTCATTATGGGAATTTTTAACACATCATTTTTAAAATTTTTAAAAATTTTAAATTAAAATGTTTAAAATTCTCATATTAAGGACCTCCTGACTACAGGGCTGGTGATTCTCTCTAGCTACCCCATGTCTAAACAATCTAGGGAACATAGAAACAATAAATGATTTATGGGATCAGTTTGTTGTTGTTGTTTTTTGTTTGTTTGTTTTATTTTGTTTTTTTGCAAGGCAATGGGGTTAAGTGGCTTGCCCAAGGCCACACAGCTGGGTAATTAATAAGTGTCTAAGGCCGGATTTGACTGACTCCAAGGCTGGTGCTCTATCCACTGCGCCACCTAGCTGTCCCTAGGATCAGTTTTCAAATAAGACTTGGATTGCTTGAGATGTAAAATTGTAAGAAAAGTCTTTGCATTAGTCTTTGAGTCTGCCTGAGTTTCTGATCAGCTCAACCTAAGAAAATTAAGGGTGAATTTCCCAACCATGCAGGGCTAGTTCAAACAATACGGTAAAGCTTTTCTCCCCATTTCCACAACTAAATAAAATTTTCTCTTAAGACAGAATTTGAAGGGGCGGCTAGGTGGCGCAGCGGATAAAGCATGGGCCCTGGAGTCAGGAGTACCTGGGTTCAAATCCAGTCTCAGACACTTAATAATTACCTAGCTGTGTGGCCTTGGGCAAGCCACTTAATCCCGTTTGCCTTGCAAAAGAAAAAACAACCTAAAAAAAGGCAGAATTTGAATTAGACCTATATTTGCATAGAAAGAGAATTGAGTTAGCTCCAGAATGAGTCACAAGATGAGAATCAGTGTGGTTCATTCAAGTCCCACAATTAACCTATCCTAATTCCCTCTATTTTGTCACTACTTTAAGACTGTCACTAAAGGCTAGTTCTTAATTCATAGATCAGGAATTCTTAACCTGGAGACTATGAACATTTTTCTTATATGCTGATAACAGTATTTCAGTATAATTGGTGTTCTTTGTAATTTTATGTATTTTTATCTTATGTATTAAAAAGCATAATTTTGAGGATTCCATAGATTGAACCAAAGGCTTGAGGATTTGATGACATGTACCAAAGATTAAGAACCTTTAATTTACAGTTTGGAAGGCTTTTTTTTAACAGTCAAATATTGTTATGCTGGTAGAGTAACCAGTGATGTAACTAATTTCTCTGGGGCTGAATGTTTATTCTAGTCCTGTTTAAAAAACCTTTAAGAGATGGGTGAGTTCTCTATGAAAGATTTATTGAAACAGTGTACACAAAAGTTTCCCAAGATACCATGGTATGAGTGGGTTTGAGAGGTCTCTAGTGGGCCAAGAAGACAGTAAAATTGCTGGCACTGAGTAGGTCCCAGCTCTAGTCTCCTAACTTGCATGGTGGTTTACATTTAGCATTTAAATGGATGGGGGTGTGTGTGTGTGTGTGTGTGTGTGTGTGTGTGTGTGTGTGTGTGTGTGTGTTTGTTTTTGTATGTGTGTGTCCATACCGCAAGCACCAGTTTCAAGTTCTAAATCAAAACTTTGCTTTGAGGCTATAGGATAATTTGTAGGTGTTCACATGGGAGAAAATTATGGTTTGAATGTTTTTGCCCCCACTCTTGGTGATAAGTATAACTTAAGGATCTGCTCTCTATTTCATGGGAATTTTTTAACTTTGTAATTAGCATCCTACATATCAAAAGGTCAACTTAATAGACCCATACACTGTGAAAATCTCACCTTCTAAGTTGGGCCAGATGTAGTAAGATTGCTTTGAATTAACATTGAATCTAAGTCCTTTGCTTCTAGCAAAGGAAGGGAGGTATCATTTATGTCTATTTTTTACTTCCATTCATTTCTGTGGGTTCTCTCCTGGCTTGCTTTTTGGTAATTCTAGATTTTACTTTTTTAGTTATTACTATTGGAGCAGGCCAGCTTGGCAGCTAACAGGTACTTTCTTTGTAACCTTAAAACATTACATCATCATGAACCGTTATTGTCATAAGGTGATAAACTTTTTTTATAACATTCATACACATGCCAAGTTTTGATAGACACTGCTGTTGGATCCAATAGAGAGTCTATTGGAATAATAAGCAGCATGCAAGAATTTGCAGCTCCATTTTGTAGATGAAAAAACTGATTTTAGAAATAGGTCTGCTGAGAGACCTTTAGATTATTTAATCCCCTTGATTTATAGATGAGGAACCTGAAAGGTTAATCAGTTCTCCCAAAGTCACATAGCTTGTAGGCAACTAGGTCACACTAGGTAGAGTGCTGAGCCTGGAGTCAAGAAACTGTTAAATTTTTTCAGTCTTGTCAACTCTTTGTAACCCCATTTAGGGGTTTCTTGGCAAAGAGACTGGAGTGGTTTGTCATTTCCTCCTAAGACTTAAGTTCGTTCTTAGTCTCAGACACTTGTTAGATGTGTGATCCTTGACAAGTCACTTGGTCATGGTCTGCCTCAGTTTCCCCATCTGTAAAATGAGGAAAATAATAGCACCTAAGATAATGTTTGTAAATCACTTTGTAAACCTTAAATCACAATGTAAATGCAAACTAGTAATGATAGTGATAGTGGTGCTAAGAATCCAGGTCTCTTGACTCAGACCAATGTCCATTTATACCATTATGCTATTTCCTTTTGCAGATGTAGTGTGAAGACTCAGGATTGTAAACAAATTAGCATCATAGCACTAATTTTGTCAGTTTACATATCCTAAAGCTTTCATCATCTGTAATAATCCTCTACTCTGTAAGGAAAACTGTAATGTAAATCCAAGCTCTGCTACAGACTGTGGTCTTGTACAAATCACTTATCTTCCATTCTTTTGTGTTCCCTTTAGGAATGTGGGGATTTTCTAGTCATGGGAACATTATGAATAGGAAATAAAAGCACTGGGGAATAAAAATGGCAAAAATAAAAATAGTAGGAATCTTCTTTCAAATCCTGTGTAGTAGGCTTCCTATTAGAGATCATTAAGCATTGTACCCAATTGTACCATTGTACCCACATTCTCCAAACTGCAAAAGTAAGCCATTTAGGATTTCTTCCTCTCCAATTTGACCTGGAAACCCCCCCCCATTGTCAGTAAGTCAAAATATTTCTAATCTTCCACTTGAAAGTAGATGTGGCCTGCTACATGCTTTGAGTTTTTCTTTTAAGGTCAACAGTGAAGAGGCTTCAAAGCATAATGGGCAAAAGTCCTGAACTTGGAGTCAGAGACAGGGGTGGGTTCACGTCATGACCTCAATACTTACCATCTGTGTGACCTTAAGAAAAAAACCTTTAACCTGTCTGAGTCTTCATTTCTTTATCTTTAAATGGTAATATCTTGTGCACTACTGGGATGAGGAAAGCTCTTGGCAAATAGTAAATGTAGGGAATGAGGTGTAGTTGAATATAAAAGATAATCTGAAAGGAACGATTTGGCAGTTCAAGGTGAATTCTGGGTCTGCCTCTTGGTTCACTCTGTGACAGGACCATGTGGACCTGGGACAAGGGCAGTGATGATTTCCTTATTTATCTTTCTTATAACTGACATATGCTAGTCTAGCACCCTCTTGTGGTCAGGGTGAAAAGTTAATCAATGACTGGACAGCCACAATGTTGCCAAGGATTGTATGGCCTGTTATTTACTGGCAGAGAGTCAATTGGAGGAAAATTATATGTGAAAATTCTGTGCACTTATCATACAGGACAAACTGTTTTCTTCCAGAAAAATCAAAATACACTTATTTAATGCCAGAGATCATCCTTGGACTTTATTCTTTCCATATTCCTACAAATGACCAACCACTTCTTCCGTTTCCATCCATTGGGATCCCTTGTGGAGGCAGTATAGTCCAAGATAGAGCCCTGGGCTTAGCAGGAAATATGCATAATACTATGTCACAAGGCATCTTAGCATTTATTATATCTTGCTATCCCCCTATGGCAATCTGAAGTCCCAGATTGATGTTTTAAAATACATAAAATAAAACTTTCTGGATTAGGAAGAAAACCATTTATATTGAAATAGTCACCAAATTTTTTAAATTTCATGAACACCTGGCAAAATCCTCTGCATTAAGGTTTCTGGTGCATTTTTCTCATAACAGTGCCCACAAAGTGAGACAAGGTGGTATCATTGCAAAGAGCACTAAACTGAGAATAGCAAGATGTGAGTTTGAATTTGACTCCATCACTTACTATAAACTGTGATTGTGGCCAAGTCACTTAACTTCATTTGTTTCCAGTTTCCCCTTCTGCTAAAATGAGGAAGCTGTCCCTCCTTTCCAACTCTCAATTTGTGTTAATGGGCTCTTAAGTGAGCAGTATGGGGAATAGAATATCCTTGTTTTTATGATGAAGAAGAGACAAGATTTATGTTTTCTTTCCCTACAAATTGCTAATTGGACAAGGAACCATTGGTATGGAAGAGAGACCTCAAAGTTCCAGGGCTAAGCATTTTTCCTCCAGAAAATAGTCTCTTTTAAAAAATAATCTCAGACCATCTGATGGGAGGTGCAGGCTCTTCCAGCAAGGCTTTCTCCCACTTACTTATACAGTTCTTGGGAAGTTGATAGGAGAATGATAGCTCAAGAGCTAGAGATGGGCTTAGAAAAGATCAAAGATCACTTACACCAGTGTTTTTAACCTGGGCTTTGTGAATTTTCTTTTTAAAATACTGTGTTTGTGTATGTGTGTGTGTGTGGTGGGGGGGCTTCAAGATGACTGAGTAAGGCAGGTCTGAAGGTCTCCCAAATTCCCCTCCAAACAACTAGAAAACCATCTCAGAATTGTTCTAGGAGCAGAGAAACAATTTATTAACATATCAGGATAGGTCTGTGTCTGAGGGATGGGAGTGAAGGTGAGGTCTAAGAGTAGCAGCAGCCAGCCTTTCAGAAAGGAACCTGCAGTTAGGCTTCTAGCCTAACTTGGACCAAGCCCCCTAGATCAGGATCAGAGAGAAGACCCCAGTCTACTGGCCTTCTGAGTCCCAGGTTAAAATCATGCCTTAGGGCACTGCTGTCATTTTGGATATTTTCAGTAACTCATAACTGGTTCATCTCAGGAAGGAGTAGTAATGTGCTACTTTCTGCTCTGCAGACTCACCCCGCCACTTCTGGTGGTATCATTTGATATGCTGGCTACTGAGCGCCGCTGGGATCATCTGTATTCTTGTAGCCCACGAACACTATACTGTTGATGTGATAATTGCTTACTATATCACAACAAGACTCTTCTGGTGGTACCACTCCATGGCTAATGAAAAGGTGAGAGCAACAAATACTGTGATATAGGAGGGAAAAAATGCAAGTTGATCTGAGAAATGAAATGTTTTGATTTCATGTGGTTTTTAAATAGCACAGCCTTAGAGAATATGGCTTTTACTTTGACATGATGCAGTCATTTAACCTCTGTGTCTGTCACCCTTTCTTAAAATAAGAGATAATAAAGATTTAGGAGTGTGACCGTCTTCAATACTTCCAGGAACTATAATATCATTGAATACTATACCTTCCACAGGTAGAGAATGAAATTCATTTTTTTTTTGTTTTTTGCAAGGCAGTAGGGTTAAATGGCTTGCCCAAGGTCACACAGTTAGATAATTATTAAGTGTCTGAGGCTGGATTTGAACTCAGGTCCTCCTGACTCCAGGGCCAGTGTTCTATACACTGCACCACCTAGTTTTCCCTAGAATAAAATCCTTAAGAAATATTCATCATGGACTTCTGCCCTCCTTTCCATCACTTTCTGGTGACCAGCTTCTTGTGATGAACTCTCCTGAAGTGTGGAAGGCCTGAAGTTAGGAAGATCTGAGTTCAAATGTGACCTTAAACACTCCTTAGCAGTTTGACCCTGGGCAAGTCAATTTTTCTCCCTTTCTGTAAAATCTGTAAAATGAGAGTGGTAATAATAGGTTGTGAGGATCAAATGAAATAATATATGTAAAATGCAAGTATTTGCCCAATAGGTTTTCTATATACTGTGGCTGTTCCTATTGAACTTTTAAATTTATTTACTTACATATTATTTTTTTTTTCAGAGAATGGGGTGGGGGGAGTGAGGGACAAAGAAACTAAGCTTGTGTGGCAGGAAACACTTCAATATAACAGCAACTGGGGATGAAGATATATTTTAATTTGAGATTCACGAAGCCAACTAATCAGTCAGCATATGAATCAAGGTTACTTGTATCTGAGGTCAAATCGGAACTCAAGTGTGGCATTCTATTCACTGAGCCACTCACTGCTATAGTATAGTAGGCATAGAAAGGGAAATGCTTTAAAGGGCAAGAGGAAAGAGAGCTCTCATTTGCCTGGGCTAATGGGCATATAAATCAAACTTTGACATTTGGGTCAGATTATTATATTTGGGGATTAATAGAGGGATGTTTAAACAGAAGTGCTGTGATGAGAAAGCAAGACATTGAAGTGATAATTGGTAAACCCATCCAAACCCACAAACATATATGAAGTACCCACTATATGTGAGGGATTACACGAGGTACAATTGATTTAAAAATAGGAGAGTCAGTGTGTCATCATATAAAGACAGCTGGCTTCAGGAAAATTTGGGCTCCAGTCCCTTCTCTACCCCACTAATGGCTATGTGACTTGGGGTACCAACTCCCTTCCTCTCAGTGGCCCAGGCAGCCTTTCTAATATGAACCAAAATTGCAGGAAAAAAGATGTTGACTTCCTTTGGAAGATGGTATGCTAACTGAGAGCTTCTAGAGGTGTAAGGACAAGAATAAAAGAAAAGATTAAAAAAATGGAAATCAAATCAATCAATATGCATTAACTAAATGTCCATTATTTGCTGAGCCAATGTGAGACTCTTGAGATTTAAACACAAAGAATTCAGCAATTCTTGATTCTTATGGAGTTTATATTCTAGTGAGGAGCTTAAATTAAAATGTTATAAAAATGAAAAACTATTTCTGTAAAGTGAATATTGATTTTTATAAGATTATATAAGATTTTTATTGTAAGATTTGTACATATTTTACATAAATATATTTATAATAAATATATTAAATTATTTTCAATTATTTAAATTAATAATTTAATTGATAGTTCAAATAATTAATATTAGTAAATATATTTAATATATATTTACTTTATATGATTTTATATCTATATTTACTATGTAAGATTTTTATAAGATTAATCCTTTTCAAGATGTTAAGTGAGATTTTTAAAAACTTTGTTTATTAAACTGACCACTAATAGATGATTGTAGTTTTGACCATTGTATTTAGAGTTACTCATATACTGCTAAATATATCTATCATATTTTTTTCTCTCTACATGACAGAGCTTGAAGGTTTCATCACAGACTAATTTCCTATCTCGAGCATGGTGGTTCCCCATCTTTTATTTTTTTGAGAAAAACATACAAGGAGCAATTCCTTGCTGCTTCTCCTGGCCATTATCCTGGCCACCTGGCTGCTTCAAATCCTCCTGCAAAAAATACTCACGGGTTCAGAAAATAGGGGAGGACAATGAAAAATCTACCTGAAAGGAAGAATCACCTGGAAAAAGGCATAGGCTCTTAGACCAAAACGTTTCATGCTATAACCAAAGGTAGAGTTGTTTTTTGTTTTTTGTTTTTAAATAGGAGGATTGATGGTATGTGAAGAAGTGGACCAAATTTTGTGTAAATGATTTGAAAGATAAACAAAGTATTGTCCCGTGACATGGTGTTTATTTGTCTAGTTAAAAAAAAAAAGACTTCTGCAGCTCTGTACCCATTGATGATGAGACCCAGGACTGTGCTTGACCAATGAGGTTGTAAAAGAGGTGCCAAAGACACATCCCTTCCATCCCTGGTCCCATGACAGCCTTTATCCTCCTCCAAAGAAAGCCCTTTTCAAAACTCAGAGTGCGTCCCCAATCTTCCCTCCTCTCTCACCCAATACAGCAGGATTTGGTGATATTTTAAACACATGATTAAGATATACATCTAGCTACAGTAACCTAATATTGGGAAGTAGGTGATAGCATTCTCAAGGCTTCTCATTGGAGCCTCAGTGTGGGTGATACCAATCATTCAGGAGTTGTAAAATGTTGGACGAACTCCTGCAGCTTTCACTGTTTTGGGGAGAATGAATACCTTAGAACCCTGGAATGCTCACTGCTGCTATCACTTAATGAATGACATACCAACTACTTTATACATTTTTTTATTGATGACTTTATTTTTTAAAATAATGCTAGGCTGATGTGCTCCAAATGCAAAATATGTCTGGCAATATAATAAAGGTTTTACAATTATGTAAATACTGAATTTTAAAAATGTATTTAATAGACATCAAGAAAACAAGACTGAGATATTCCTGACAGAACATGAATTTTGCTTCTGTGTTCTGTCCTCTAGGGTATTTGAACTGTCCCAGTGCAGGAAAGGTAGATGCCATGGGTTAAGAAAACACCTGAGGGCATCAATGCTGGGGCCATTTGGGACTCAAAGCTTGCACCGCTCTCTGAGGTCAAGTCTTAACCATAAGTTTACGTGTGTGTATAGACTCTAGGAATGATGAGAGATCTTTGGTCACACTGAATTATGAAGGATCCTTGTTCTAAATATTTACCTCATTCTTTCTGAAAAACCCAAGATAGATGCCTAAAATTTTAATGTATTCTTGCCTTTTATCAAAAGACTCCACTAGCCAGAATATATATGTATGTGTGTGTGTGTGTGTACACACACACACACATACACATATGTATATGTATATCTAGACAGACATTAGTCTTTAGTCCTTACTCAGTGAGAATGTTTATTCCTTGGTGCTGCACTAGTCAGAACGAGTGTGTGACTATTGCATCTATACAATGACTTTGTGTTTGTTTATAGATTTATTTAATGAGGTAACAATAGATTTTTCATTTCAATCTTAGCAGACTGTATTATTTAATACTAGAGTATCTTTGGCTGATCTCTGAATTTATTTCTTCAAATGCTTGAGGACTATTTTTAAAAACTTCCAATAAAACCCAGCAAAAAAAGTCACCAAATTTGTAGTAATGCTAATTGTTAACACTAGGGGAAGGTAATACCAAGTCAGAAAGAAGTGTTTCCTCCCTATAATGATGATGGAAAAAACACTATCAAATTTTCATCATTAGCAAGACCAGTCAACCTTTGTAGATATATGATAAACAAACTTTAAATTACTTCAGTTTATCTCAACAAAGCACAAAATTTTCCCCACTCTACAACTGTTGTCATCCTTGGTGCTAAAATTCTCTGAATGTCTTTAGTGTTACTGCCTCTCTATAGTGGGAAATGCAGATTAATTCAAAGGGAACTAACTGTCCTCCAGTCAGCTCACTTTAAATAAGAATTATAACCTAAACATTCTTGGTAGGATTTTAGACAGAAGGCTTTGGCATCCCATTCAAAATAAAGTGGACAAAAACTTTGAGTTTGAGTCTAGTCTTAGTTCCACAAAATTTTCATCACAATAAATATTGACAGATTTGTGAGGGGGACTTGGTAGTTTGTTCCGAGATCCTTTCCCTCCCTAAGAACAAAAAAAAAAAAATCACTGCTGCCCAAAATAAAAGAAAAATAGATAGCCCCAGAAGACTTGTAAATATTTTGCTGCTATTCAGACACTGGGGGTTTGTTTTTCCCATTGGACCTCTCATATGAGAATGGAAAACATACTCTAATGCCACACTTGGTGTCCTGATCACAGTTTGGATCCCCTGCTTTTTTGAGATGATTTATACTCCCAGACTTAAACTCAGTTTCAGTCTTTAAGAGTTAAAATTATCCTTATAAAGGTCTTTGTAGCTTGTAGATCTTACATTTGGGTGAATCCAAAGTAATAATTCCATTGAAAAGACTGTTAAAAATATGTTGCCATTCCTTTTTCAGGTCAGTCAAAGGATATGTGTCCTCACACCTGGGTATTCTGCCATTCAAAAGCTCTTTGTGTATGTTGTAATTTAATAGATGAGGAAAGGGCATATCCCAAACATTAAGCATTTTTTTTTCATATAGAACAGAGAAGAGAAATGGATTTGAGTCACAGCAAGGAAACCTTGGAATTTAGCCCCAGATGTCTTTAATTGAAAACTTGGGTGCACTGCCTTCACAATATTTGTCTGTATCACTCAGTTCTATTTATTGCTATAGAACAACCAATAAGATAGAAGCAAATTTTAGAGTATAAGCCTGCTTCCCAATTCCACTCTCAGTTCCTGTATGGAATTTCTGGAATGGAATTTCATTTGAAAAATAGTTGTTTCAATCTGTAAATATCCTTTGTACCATCTCCTGAAAGTAGAACAAAACAGTCTTTCCTCAAATCTCATGCACTGGCATATTGAGTTCTACCTGCAGTAATCACACAATTGAGGGAAAGTTTATTGACTTTTTTGAAAATGAATTTTGTGGGAAAACTGGGTTATTTTGGGAATCTTGAAACACAGAATCCTGGTCACATGGTAGTTTTGGTAAATGATACTTTGTATTTATTCTACTGCCCTCTTATGGCCATATCACATATAACAAGATCTAGTTTTGTTTTGTTTTTTAAGAACCCCATGAACCAAATCATTTTCCCCCCTCTCCAAAGGTAGTCAAACCATCTTTCTAATCCTTTATTAATGTTTATTTTTCAAAAAAACCTCTTTAATTGCTTCCATCATTGTCAGCAGTCCCAGAGTACAGATGTAGGAGTTATTCGAATAGCATGCTTAAATTGGGATACAGAAAGGTCAAAATCCATTTTGAGTGGAATTTCTGCAAGATAGATGTCCTTCTAAAATACATTATCATTCAGTCTTTAATTCATGTCACCAAACCTTTCTGCTTCTCTTGAAAGCTGTCAAGGCAAACTAACTGTCATTGTCATCATACTGGTGTGGTCTTTCCCCTCCCCCCCATTCTTATCTCACAACTTATTTTTTTTCAAATTGGAATATATTTGAATAATTTGAATATTCGAATAATTTTTTTTCTGTTTTGCACAGTTATAAAAAAGTTAAAGGTTCAAGCTGGTCTTAACCACTTACTGCAGTAGGTTTTTTAAGAAAGTGTGAAGAATCTCTTGAAATTTGAAAATATGTGAATAAATCAAGCAAATTTTCCACAGGATGCTAAGTTTTGTTGGCTTTGATCTTTATGTGCCTGTGAAATATATCTTCAAGATATTTTGTCAATGCCATTTCAGTGCTATAATACATCTTACTATTTGCCTCAAAGAGATGTTTTTGTTTATAAAACAGTGATATTGGCATAAATTGCCCCCAGAACAATGCAAATCAAGTCAGTGACCCAATCAAAGTTGTGTTTGGCAAAAGTGCCTACTTCGTTATTTTCTTGCTGCTTATATTGTACCCACTTAGTGTGTGTTGTAAATGAATCATGAATGGAAATAGGACTTTATTGTGTCTAATGAATTAAAGCTGTGCTGTTTTCAGAAGGAAGGAACCATCCATGTAAGCTAATCTAATTGCCAAGTTGGGATAACTTTAATTTACCTCCTATGCAATGAAAATGCTGCAAAACATATGGTTATGTTACAGTATACCCATAAAAAAGATTTTAAGAGGTAGCCAACTGTATTCTTTTGAAAATGTACTGTACTGTTTCAATGTGTTAAGTGCCTTGTAAAAGTACAATTTTAGGTCTATCCTAGAGTATGTTATTTTCTGACAAATATTTTTCATTATAAAAAGAATAAATATATAATATGCTATTATGTAACTTAGTTTTATTAAATGTGCTCACATTTTAATCAAAAATCGTAATATAAATATTAGATGCTCATTTTCCTACCCAAAAGTACAGTAAGCATCAATTTAGTGAATGAAATTCATTTTCAGGGTTTTTTAAGGAAAGGATGAAATGACAGAGTTCAATATCTTTAGAAGTGCATTTTTTCATGACCGTGCATCTTTTTGTATAAACACATTTCAGTTGTAATTTAGGGGTGTTAATGTAGTACACACACACACACACACACACACACACACAAACACACACACTCCTAAAATGCCAAAGTTTCACTTTTTTTAAATGCCTAATGGTGAGTTAAATTAATTTATGTTTCTGCACTACAGAGGATAACGTTCACACTGTTTCTAATTTCTTTGGTTTTGCTTTTCGTTTGTTTTATTTTTTAAATGAGATGGTATACTTTGTATTTACCCAATAAACTACAATGAGAGAAGGACAGTGTTTTCAAAATTAGTACTGTGATTGTTTCTTTGTGTGTAAGGTGATTGGAAATGGTGCTTGTTTACCTATATGATTTTGTAAATACTGATTGTTTCTTGAAAATATGCTATTATAAAACCAAAAAAAGAAAAATGACCATAGAGGAAAGAACAAGGTCTTCTAGGATGCATCCTGAAATGTATAGTTACTCAACCCAATTCTCAATCTATCCAATTGTTTAAAAAAATGAAAAGGAAACTGGACCAGATTGCAGTTAACCTTATAAATTATGACAAAAAAGACCTCTCTGCCTTGCCTCCTGCTCACATAGGGATCTAAAAGATGTGGGATCTACCCCACTCAATAATTCCTTTACAGGAACTATCAGGGAAAAGGATGTTCGAACTACTAAAAAAGGCAAGGTTGAAATATGAGTTTCCACCCAGGGGACATAGTGATGACTAAAATGATTTCTCTAGGTGCTCCACAGTCCAACTATCTGTTGATAACTGCAGAAAATGAGCTGAGAGTGGTGGTAGCCCACAGTGAATCAGGTGTCCAGGTGGTACCCATCAGCTGGTGTGAGATGTAGTACCCTAGGACACATCAAAGAATTCCACAAAGTATCATGAGGACAACCTCAGTTTCTGCAGACATAGGTCGATGCATCCTTTCCCCATATCCAGCTTCAAGGAACCAATCCCCATTATCAATCCAAGGATAATCCCTTCAATTACTGGTGTTTTGTCATTATGGAAGATGAAGAAGCAGATCATTCTATTTCCCAAAATAGACCTCAGGGCATCCCTTCCCCTGAAACTCCTTTCATCGAAGTGGACCATGAAGAGCCAGTTGGAAACTCACTTTCTGTAAACCTGCAGACTTAGATGTCTATCTCTTAAGGTATTTTAATACTTATTAAAAAATAAAATTTCCAAAAAAATGGGACATTTTAAAAAATGCAGTATTCTAACAAAACTGGAATGCTTTTTTAGAATTTACATATCAGTACTTAAGGCTGACTTTAGACACTCATCTGAACTATCATCTACATGTACATAACCAAAATACAAGTAGTCATCCCCTTTCACAGTTAATACTGAGTTTTAAAAACAAAATCACCAGATTGAGGGCATCACCACCATTCTCCCAAACACCAAGGCTTGCAATCTGGATGTCATCTTTGACTCTTCAGTCTCTTACACCACAAATCATATATGCAGTCTGTTGCCAAGTCCTGTAAGTTCCTCTTTTCTTACACTTTAAATCTTCCCACATAATCTATGATCCAATGTCATGGACCCCCTCATTGATCTTCTGAGACTAGGCATTTCCACTGGCTATCTCCCATACCTGAATTTCTCATTACCTCTTTTTACCTTTTGACCTCTCCACATGAAGATCATCCTCCAATTTAGTGCTTCCGAGATTAAAAAATCACTTATATGCCCCACTTTCTTTAGTGCCTAATAAGTGATTTTTTTATTTTTGAAAAAAAAGTTATTATAATGTACAATAGACTCATTATGATGTCACTTAATCTTGGTTACAGACGGCAACAGATGTTGAAATAGGAAATGCAAATGTCACAAAGCAAGAAAAAAAATGAACAGGAATCACCATCTTATCTACACAGGAACGTCTACTTTTTTGCCAGATTTCTTAATCCCACCACTGGCAAGTGGTCCCTTCCCAGCAACTTTTCCTTTGATTTAGTTTTTTGGTTTCTATTTGAAAGCTATTATCTTCCTCATCCATTTCTTTGGTTTGTTTCTTGCCACCCTCATGACTGACCAGACATGGTACCTGCTGCTCAGTATCCCTGAGCCCCTGCTCCACCTAATAAGTGATTTTTGTTAACTGTTGGACACCGTCTAAGTCATGAGTTAGGGTTTACATTATTGAGAAAATATTCATTCACTGAGATCATAGATTTATGGGAAATATATATTTGAACTATCATGTTACTCTCTGTGCTTCCTTCCCCATTGTCCCCCATATCTCCTCCAGGCAAAACATCTCTACTTCCTTCAACTGATCTTTTCTATTTATGGTCTCCAGCTTCCTCACCATTCTGGTCACTGTCCTGGTCCACATTTGTCAGTGTCCTTTCAAAAATGTGGCACTTAGAACTGAACACAACACTCTTCCCCTTTTTGATAATCAAATCATTTTTCACTTTCCTATTTCATTTGTAATTTTTCAGAGAATAATGATGACTCAACAAGCACATCCGCTAGGGCTTCCACATTCAAGAATAGTTTGCGCTTTGTGACTCATTCAAAGCAGCTAGCTTCTCCCCTAATGTCTCCCCCCAGTCTTGGGCTTCAATTCTCTGTTAACCATTTTCTATTCTACCTAGGTCAAAGATTAAAGCTGAAGTTGAAAATGAGTTGAATACTATTGTCTCATCTATCATCACTGTCCCATCCATCCTGAGCAGCAGACTTTGTCTTCTTTTATCCAACACTTCCCAAACATAGTTTAAAATAAATATAACATATTGTGGTCATTAGCAGCTAATTTTTACATTGACATTCCTGACACTATTCCAATAAGATCATGCTATTTTTATTCATCCTCCATTGACAGTCCTTATCTGCCTTTTTTGTACCCATCCATCAAAAATGTCTCTGAATCTACTTTGACTTCTTTAAGTAATACCTCTTTTCACAGAAAAAACAAAAATCACAGCATCTCAGAGTTGAAGACTTCAGAGACCATCTAATCCAACCAGTGAATAAGAACCTACAATATAAAAACAATGTTGTAGGGTATAAAGACCATTGGGTTTGGAGTCAGTAGATATATGAGGCCAATCTAGACTCTCCTACTCACTTATCTTTGGAGTGCTTCAGGTGGCAAAGTGGGAAGAGCACTGAGCCTGGGGTCTGAAAGACTCAAATTCACTTACTAACTCTATAACCCCGGGCAAGTCAATTAATTTCTCTCTGCCTCAGTTTCCACTGTTATTGTGAAGGTCAAATGAGATACTTGGCACATTGTGGGTGTTACATAAATATCAGCTATGATGATATTAGAGAAGTTACTTAATCTCTTAGAACCTTAGTGTTCTTTTCTGTAAAATAAAGGTCTAGATGATTTCTAAGGTTTTTTCCCCAGCTCTGCACTATGGTGCTATCCTATGGTCCTCTGATCCTTCAAGACATAGTTAAAGATCTTTTGAAGGAGGGCCCCTTACCTTCCAAGGCAGTTGCATTCACTTTTGTAAAACTCTTGTTCAGTTATTTTAGTCAGAAACAATTCTTTGTGACCTCGTTTGAGTTTTTCTTGGCAAAAATACTGGTGTAGTTTGTCATTTCCTTCTTCGGTTCTTATGATAGAGGAGAAAACGGAGGCAAACAGGGATGAGTGACTTGTCCAGGGTCTCACAGCCAATAAGTGTCTAAGACTAGATTTGAATTTGGTCAGATGAATCTTCCTGGCTCCAAGTCCAGGACTCCATCATTTTGCCACCTAGCTGCCTCTAACGACTAGAAATCTTTTGCCTACAGCAAACCTCTGTCTACTTCAAAACTCCTAACTATTACTCTTGGACTCAAGACAGCAGAGTACTTGACTAAGCAGAACAAGCCTAATTTCTCATTCAAAGATAGAACCAAATGGGCTTATCAGAGATAAGATCAGAGATTAACTATAACCTTTCAATCACCCTTTTCAGTTAATCATACCATCCATTATTTTTTTCTCCAATTCAGATATCTTGAGAATCTGTGTCTCAAATCCCTCAAAATTGCATCATCTACAAAACAGACCTTCACAGTATATACATGATTTGGTTCAGATGCCATTCCTGACTTGGTTTTCTTTAGTTCCATTTCCACTGTTAAATATAGTCATCAGGAACTGGGCTGCTAGAATCCAAATGTGATGTGTCTACTTTTTCAGTAATGTATATTCTATAAATTTTGGCATATCTTCCATTTTTGCCCTTCCAGATTCATATTTAGATGCCTTTTTTTAAAATGTGCTTGGAATGATCTGATTTAATTGGGTCTCATATCAAACTTTGTAAAAACTCTTTTTTTTATAACAACCAAGTTTTATTTTTGGGTTTTTTTAGGGTTTTTTTTTGCAAGGCAAGTGGGGTTAAGTGGCTTGCCCAAAGCCACACAGCTAGGTAATTATTAAGTGTCTGAGGCCAGATACGAACTCAGATGCTCCTGACTCCAGGGCCAGTGCTCTATCCACTACGCCACCTAGCAGCCCCAAAAACTTTTTTTTTAACCTCCATCTTCCTAAGGTTTTGCAAGTGGGTTTGTATTGAAGGCGGCCCCACTTTTTATGTCACCAGAGAGTTTGAAGAGAAAAATGGTGAGCTTTTATTAAAGTTCAAGGTATGTCTTATGGTTTACTCTTATCCTTTTCCCTTCCCCATTTGAGGAGACTAGTTATACTGAATATATGTGAAATTCAGTAAACAAATGCCACATCACTAAATATGAAATACAAATTAAAATAACTTCTTTTGCAAAGTAGTGGGATTAAATAACTTGCCCAAGGTCACACGGGTAACATTAAGTGTCTTAACTTGGATTTGAACTCAGGTCTTCCCAACTCCAGGCCCGGTGCTCTATCTTCCAACTGCCACCTAACTGCTCCCTAGAAATTAAACCAACTTTAAGATCCAACCTCATACCCATCAGATTGGCAAAGTTGACCAAAACAAATAATGACAAATGCTGGAGGGACTGTGGGAAAACAGGTAATATTAATGCACTGTTGGTAGAACTGTTTCAGCAATTTTGGAAAGCAATTTAGCACTGTACTCAAAAACTAATAAATTGTGCATTCCCTCCAACCCATTATCCATTCTACTATGAGATCTGTACTCCAAAGAGTTCAAGTAAAAAGGAAAAGGACACATGGGTACATAGTAGCTCTTTTTGTGGTGGCAGAGAATTTCAATTTTATTCAACTGGGGAATCAAGTTGTGGTATTGAATATGATGGTATATAATTGTACTATAAGAAATAACTAAAAAAGATGGTTTTAGAGAAATCCAGAAAAACCTATGTGAACATGTAGAGTGAAGTGAGCAGAACTAGAACAATTTCAATGTGACAGCACTATTGTAAGGACAAACAACTTTGAAAGACCTAGGAACTCTGATTAATACAAGGAACAACCAGAATTCTATAGACTTCATGCTGAGTCATATCTATTTTTGAGAGATGGCAAATGTGAGAATTTTGTTTGGCCATACCTAGGGTTTTGTTTTTTTTATTTTGAGGGAGGGGAGCAAAGGGAGGGGAAAAGTGAGAGAGAGAAAAGGCAAATTTTCATTTAAAAGAAATTAAAATTTAGAAGAAAGCAAAATAAGACAGGCACATTCAGGCAAACAAGTTTTGTCCAGGCAGAACCACTCCTTAAGTATATCAGTGAGCCATTTGAGGGCTCCAGTGGTCTTTAATCATAGTGTCATTCTGGGGTAGCAGTGTCCTTGACTTTCAATTGGCTTTCATCACTGGCATTTTTTCTCATCCCAACAATCCCTTTCTAGGCAGCTTCAAAGTTCCCTGCTTCTCTCCTGCCTAGCTCCTGCCTCTGACTTTCCTTCAGTCTTTCCTGCCAGCTGAACATTTCCCAGCCACCCTGAAAACCCCATAATAGCAGTTATGGGACCTATACACTGACATTGCTCTTGGCATGTTTTTCTCCACTGAGAAAGGAAATCAAGTCTTTTTCAAATGGACTATTTCTAGACTCTTCAGGGGGACCTCACTGTGCAATTGTTTGACATCAATTAAACTTCATAGTTTGTTTCCTTTCTAGAAAAAAAATTGTTTTTGAAAATGTTTTTCAACATTTTGCCTGGTATCTTCCAAATCTCTTTTTGAATAATGCATTCACAATATGAGATTTTGGCATACACTGCAAGCCTTTGATAGCTTTGATTTCTTGATTCTGAGATAAATTTTCTGATAAACTTTCCCTATATGTATATGGCTGATTTGAAGTAACCAAATTATCAGAGGATCTTACTCAGTTTCTCATTAAATGTGTCTACTTCATTATCCTGTGCAACAGATACTTGTGCATGGAAGACTTTTTGTTGATACTCCTTACCAGTATATGTATAAACAATTTGGCCAGCTCTTACAGCTGTCTCCAAGGACAGAACCTATGAGCCATCCTTCTATTTCCCTGCAACTAACTTCCTCATAGCTTTTGACTTGATTAGAAACATATATAACAATATTCAAATATACTTCCTTGACTGTTTAATCATTCAAGTTTTCAGTAAGAGTCTACAATGTTCTAGAGACTACAGTAAACCAAACTAAGGCAAATTCTCAAGGAGCTCACACAGGATGCAAAAACCTATGTAAAATCAATTGGAGATAATAGAGGGAAGGCACAAACTATTATTTAAGAGGAATTGAGTAGTGGCGGCTAGGTGGCGCAGTAGATAAAGCTAAACCCTGGAGTCAGAAGTACCATGTGGCCTTGGGCAAGCCACTTAATCCCATTTGCTTTGCAAAAAAAAAAAAAAAAACCTAAAAAAAAGGAATTGAGTAAAGCCTTCATATAGAAGATAGTAAAAGAAGTCTGAAGGAGTTAGAAGATAAAGATGGAGAGAATTCCAGGCATGAGTGACAATCTATGAAGTATAAAAACAAGTTAATATCACTGACTAGAAGAGTAAATAGAAGGGGGCAGCTGTGTGACACAGTGGATAGAACCCTAGAGTTAAAAGGACTCAAGTCAAATCTGACCTCAAGTACTAGCTGTGTGAACTTGGATAAGTCACTTAAACCCAATGCCCCCCCACATACATCCCACCCCCCAAAAAGTAAATGGGATTGAAGTGTAAAAGACTGGAAAGATAGAAGGTAGACAGGTTATAAAGAACTTTGAATGTCAAACAGGATTTTGATCCTGGAGGGGATAGGGAGCCATTGAAGTTCATTTGAATGGGGGTGATATGGTCAAATCTGCACTTAAGATCAATTTAGCAGCTGAGTGGAATACGGATTGGAGTGGAGAGAGACTTGAGACAGGAAGACGAACCAGCAGCTAATGCTATAATTCAAGTTGGGGGGAGCAGCATCTATACCAGGGTGATGGCATTGGAAGGCAGTGTTAATTGCAAGCGTGGGGTAAATATAAGAGATTGAAAAGAACTTCACAACAGATTAGATATGGAGGTCAGGAGGTACTTAAAGGATGACAAAGGTTTCAAGCCTGAGTGACTGGGCTCTATATAAATATTAGCAATGAAGATGATGACATTAGGTCACTTAGAACCTTAGGGTATTTCTTTCCATCCTATTTTTCCTCACAATTTTCACCCCATTTAGCCTATTGCCCTTTACTACTCTAATTTATCCACTATTTTACCCTTCTATTTCTTAATCTACCCATCCTCTAAGAGTCCCTTGCTTATCTTCTCCCTCCACTCTTCACCTTTACCTGTCTTCCTAAGAGTTTTTCTCTTATTCCCTTACCTCTCCTAATTCTTATTCTATATACTATTCAATTCTCCCACCCTCTTATTTCTAAATTTAAAAGAATTTTATGCCTTTCTAAATGCATATGTTGTTCCTCTTTAACCCATTTCCAAATGAAAGTAAGGTCTCTTCCAATGCCCTCCCCATTTTCTTTCTTTCTTTCTTTCTTTCTTTCTTTCTTTCTTTCTTTCTTTCTTTCTTTCTTTCTTTCTTTCTTTCCTTCTTTCTTCTTTTCTTTCTTTCTTTTTTTTTAAGGTTTTTGCAAGGCAAACTGGGTTAAGTGGCTTGCCCAAGGCCCCACAGCTAGGTGATTATTAAGTGTCTGAGACCTGATTTGAACCCAGGTACTCCTGACTCCAGGGCCAGTGCCTTATCCACTATGTTACCTAGCTGCCCCCCCCCCCCCATTTTCTTCTAATGTATCAATTCTTCCTTTTAGATGTATGAGATAATTACTTTTTTCTCTCTCTTCAGTTTTATTTTTTAGAATCATCCCATCTGTGGCAGCTAGGTGGCACAGTGGATAGAGCACTGGCCTTGGAGTCAGGAGAACCCGAGTTCAAAAACGACCTCAGACACTTAATAATTAACTAGCTGTGTGACCTTGAACAAGTTATTTAACCCCATCACCTTACAAAAAAAAATCACCCCATCATGCATAGTTCAATCCAAGTTTTTCTTTCAAACTACCCAAATAATGAGTTAAGACTACCAATAACATTTTCACATATAATAAGTCAACAGTTTGACCTTATTAATTCCTTTATAATTAGTCTTTAATGCTTAACTTATATTTTCCCTGGAATTTTTATGTTGAATTTTTCCATTAAGTTCTGATTTTCTTTTTATCATAAATTCCTAAAAATCTTTCAATTTGTTAAATGTCCTTTTTTTTTCCCCATTCAGGATTAGACTTGACTTTTCTGGGTAGGTTTCCCTTGGTTGTAACCCCAAGCTCTTTTGCTTTATGAAATAGAGTTCCAATACTTAACAGTTCTTCAATGTAGAAATTGTTGGATCTTATGTAATCTTAATTGTAGCTCTGTGATATTTAAATTTTTTTCTTGTTGCAATATTTTCTTTTTTGAAATTTTGAATTTTGAAACTTGGCTATGCTATTTTTCTATTTTCCTTAAACCATCTCTTTCAGGTTGGATAGGTGGATTTTTTTCTATTTTTGCTTTAACTTCTTGGGGGTTTTTTTTAGGTTTTTGCAAGGCAAATGGGGTTAAGTGGCTTGCCCAAGGCCACACAGCTAGGTAATTATTAAGTGTCTAAGACCAGATTTGAACCCAGATACTCCTGACTCCAGGGCTGGTGCTTTATTCACTGCGCCACCTAGCCACACCCTGCTTTAACTGCTTGTTCTAGAACTTCAGAGCAATTTCCCCTTATAATTCCTTATATCAAGATTCTTATTTTGATTGTAACTTTCAGGTAGTTCAATGATTCTTACATGGTCTCTCCTTTAGTCCGTCCTCCAGATAAATTGTTTTTCTGGTGAAATGTTTCACATTCTCTTCTATTTCTTCATTCTTTTGATTTTGTTTTACTTCTTGGCGTCTAATAAAGTCATTAGCTTTCCTTGTCCAATTCTAGTCTTCAAGGAATTATTTTCTTCAGTTATTGATTCCCTTTTTTCCAGTTGATTTTCTTTACATAATTTTCTCAATTTTCTGATTGCTCTTATTTCTTCTAGTTTTTCCTTAATCTCTTTTGACTGATTTTAAAATCCTTTTTAAATTCTTTCAAGAACTCTTTTTGAAGTTGTAACATTTCTCATTAAAAAAAAAAAGGAGTGGCTTTTTTTTTTTAGGTCTACTATCTTCTTCCCCATAGTAGCTCTCTGTGGTTGACTTCTCTCTTTGCCTACTCACAAAATTTGCATTTTGTTTTATTCTTAGCAGTTTATTATAATCAGAGTCTAGTCCCAAGGTAAAGGGGATGACATCCCAGGCCTCTTGTTATTTTCTGAGCTCTGTCCCTGGGTTTAGCTTTGGGCACTCCTCTCCCTTAAGCCACAAGCAGCCCCAAATCCCCCTTTCTTCTCCCCCTCCCCCATGCTGATCAGCAAATATTCTTGTTTGCTGTGGTCCCTTTGGTGGCTGCAAACTTCAACTATCTTCTTTGCCCTGGAAACTGAAACTGCTCTTGCAACTGCCCAGTCAGCAGAGTCGTACCCCTCTGCTACCACACTCACCCAGAGTATGCTAGCTCCCTCTCTCCCAGAGATGCAGCTGGACATCTGCTATGGGAGATCGCCTCTAATCAGCCCAGCTGTGTTCAACAGTGTTCCTCAACAGTGGAGGGTCCTTCAGTCTTTTCCTACTCAGCATCCAACCCCACAGGGTCCTTGAAAGTTATTGAGACTGCCTCCCAGCCCAGGGCTTGCTGTTTGTTCATTCCATGGAGTCAGCCAGGGGGTGTTTGGACTTCACTCAGGCCAAACCTCCACCTTTGAGCATCAGCACCTGCCTGGGGCCCTCTCTAGAAGGGCATCTTCCTGATCCTAACTTTTACTTTTGCTATGTTCACTTTGAAGCAATATTTTATTTTTTGTGTAAGAAATTTGGAGAGTTGGGCAGTTAGGTGGTGCAGTGGATAGAGCACTGGCCCTGGAGTCAGGAGTACCTGGGTTCAAATCCGGTCTCAGACACTTAATAATGACCTAGCTGTGTGACCTTGGGAAAGCCACTTAACCCCATTTGCCTTGCAAAAACCTAAAAGAAAGGAAGAAAGAAAGAAATTTAGAGAGTCTAAAGTTTTCTGACCTACTCTGCCACCTTCCCAGAATCCTGTCTAAATATTACTTCAATTAACTAGTATCCTTCAGGATATCCATGTGACTAAGTGGATGGAGCACTGGAGCTGAAGTCAGGAAGAGAGTTCAAATCAAACCTCAGGCACTCACCTAGTTGTATGACACTGGGTATGTCACTTAACCCTGTTTGCCTCAATTTTTTTTTCATTTGTAAAATGATCTGGGGAAGGAAATGGCAAACCAATCCAGTATCTTTGCCAATAAAATTCCAAATGGGGTCAAGAAGAGTCCATCATGACTGAAAAATTATTCACAATAACAAAAAACACCCCTAAAAGGCATTAGAAAAGGTTTGTGAGAAAGAACTGTGTATCTTGTTTCCACAAGAATGAGAATATTGCAAGAATCATAGGTGGCTGTGTGAATAATACATTACAAAAGCCAGGTCTTTGTGGAAACTGAAAAGTTGCCAATCTCTTTGACAAGAAGAAGAAAGATAGACAAAAAGGACTAATTTGTGAGCTAAAAGCCCCTCACCAGATTTCTAGTCGCCTTTCTGGGAGGAAGGAAGACTGTGAATTGGTTCAAACTAGTGCACCTGCTTAGTGAGAGTCTGAGGGGAGGATGTGTCCTAAGAATGTACTCTCAATGATGAGAACCTATTAGGACTTAGAGGGGAGGAGCAGGGGTCTTCTGCCTTATATAATTTTGTACATTATGTGGATTCCGGGTGTCTCTCGCTAAGGAATACCCCTGTCTTGCAGGAGTCATTGATAAATGAATTAATTCTTCCCACACTCTGTAAACTAGTCTCCTTACTTTTGATATTTAGAGCTAATTGCTCCTTCCCATAAATCAGCATCATAACAGGAAAGTTTGGAGTAGCTCAGAACTGCTTGGACTATTTCTCCAGCTCTGCCTAGGGAGGAAAGTACACCCACCTTTTGATAACGGGTTAATTCTTGGAAACTTAAACCTTGACAACAGCATTTCTCTTTGAACTGGAGAGCAGCAAAACCCATCTAGGTGATCTATATAGACAAGACAAGCTATATCTGCCTAGCTTATAATAGCTTAATTTTTAATGTAATATTTAATATTTCAATATGTTTAATATTTTTATGTATTGCATTTTACATTTAATGTGATGTTTAATAAATTTTATTTGGATTGATGGATTGACTCATGAAGTCAGGATGTCAAAACAGTTGCAAAGCCTCTTCTGCTTTCCTTTATCATGACAGAGGAGCTTTGCCTCCATCAACTAAAGGTGAGAATGGACAGTAGTTGTCACTGGCGCTGTTGGTCAAGGAGGTTGATTCTTTCTAAGCCAATCAGGAATCATTCAGCTGAAGATTTCTATCAGCCAAGCTTTTCTAATGGTCACAGTTCAGCCAGAGCAGAGTTTTTCCTGTTGCTGTCACTTCAGTTTTCTCACATTCCTGTTAAGTTGCTATTGCTGCTTCCTCATTCCTAATGACTCATCTTTTACTCAAAAAGTCACAACTCCCCCCCACACTCTTAAAATCAATTATTGTTCAGTTGTCTGACTCTTTGTTATCACATGGAGCATAGCAGGCCAATATTGTCATGGAGTTTTCTTGGCAAGTATACTAGAGTAGTTTGCCATGCCATTCTCCAGGAAATTAAGGCAAATAGAAGTCAAGTGACTTGCCCAGAGTGATATAAGTTATTTCAGACCAGATCTGGAGTCAGGTCTTCCTGACTCCAGATCTAGAGCTCGATCCACTGAGCCAGCTAGCTATCCCCTCAAAAATCAATCGTCTCTTTTAAATTATACCTCCAAACCCAAATTTCTTATTTTCTTAGTTTTATCTCTTTAGTCATAAAACATGTAATATGCAAATTTACTGGCATATTTTATAGCTCTCAAGTCTTCTGACAGTCTTCTTTCTTTGGTGCCTTGACACTGTTTCTTTATATTCACATTTCTCTTGTTTTTAATAAAGAAAAGATTTATATATCTATTTATAATGCTAAGCTGTTCCCACACAATCAAGGGCTTGTTCCAAAAGTGTTAATGAGGAGATCCATGTCCTCATAATTACACCACAGATTATTAACTCTTCAAAGTTTTTCAAATCTCATCTGAAAACAATGTTTCTTTGTACACTTATACTAGCAATGTGTAGTGAAATAAGTTTTTCTCACATGAGATATCAAAATGTTCAGGATATCAAAATGTTCATCCATAATATCCTATATCACTTATCATTATAAGTCTCTTAGACAAAAACTTTTTCCTGCATTTTTAATCACTCTTTATCTTAAAGGGCAGTATATCTTATGCTATACTTATAAGAGGCTACTTTTAAGTTCATGGTTTTCGAGCAGTCTGGCATAATTGAGTTAGTTTTATAGTCAGGAAACTTAGGTTCATGTCTCAAACTCTTCCTACTAACATTATGTGACCCCTATGAAAGTTCACTCAACCTGTCTCTGTTTCCTTTATGTATAAAATAGGAGTAATATTTATACAACTTACTTTACAGGATTATTATAAGATGCTGTCTTTAAGCACTGTGCTACATTTACCTACCTTAGAGGGTTATTGTGGTAACCCAAGTTCCTACTGGTCTTCAAAGCTTTTATTTTTTTTTTTAAGTTTTTGCAAGGCAAATGGGCTTAAGTGGCTTGCCCAAAGCCACACAGCTAGGTAATTATTAAGTGTCTGAGACTGGATTTGAACCCAGGTACTCCTGACTCCAGGGCCGGTGCTTTATCCACTATGTCACCTAGACGCCCCCCAAAGCTCTTTCTAATCTGCCTTTCCTCTAAGTAATTTTATGTCCTATTATTGTCCACCTCCAATACTTTATCCCATCCCCACTGTACTTTATAAATGCTAACTTTATTCCTACCTCCTGGACTCTATATCAAGATGTTGCTCCTTTGTTTGGAATGCCCTGTCTTCATCTCTGTGGATATAATTCTGATGGTCCTTTAAGGTCTAATTCAAGTTGCACTTTCTCCTTAAAACCTTGACTGCTCCAGCCACATTGCTATCAGAACTTTCTCAGGACCTTGACAGTATTCAGACATCAAAATCTTAATTTCATTCAATCACTTTTTAATTATTTTTTTAGTTTGAGTTTGGAAGTAGAGAGGGTTGACACTGAATTATTAAATGAAGTCAATCAAATACATAAATGTCAACTATGTTGATTGACAGTTATAGGTTAGGTGGATAGAGGGCTAAAGGTGGAATCCAGAAGACCTGGGTTCAAATACTGCTTAAGATATTTGTGTGACCCAGATCATATCCCTTAATAATCTTGCTCAAAGGTCCCCTGCAGCTCTAAATTGATATTCTTATGAACAGAGAACTGTGGGTGACACAGAAGGAGGCTTGACCACAAGAATTTACAGTTTGGGTTAATTCCCATGAAATAATTACCCCCCCCCCAAAGAAAAAAAGCAATACAAAATTAAACTAAAATATTATATTACAAATATAAGCAAAAGGAATTTGAGGTATGAAGAAGGGAGATAAGGATAACCTGAGTATTGGGGAATAGTTCCATGAAGCTGACTTTGAAGAATCAATAATATTTGAATACATAAAGGGGAGGAAGTAGGGCTATTTCAGGTGGGAGGACCTAAGCAATGAAGAAGTAGTTAATAATGACAATAATAGCTAATATTTATTTCATGCTTTAAGGTTCAGAGTTAGGGTAAAGTTGATAGAGCACCGGCTCTGGAATTAGGAGGATCCAAGTTGAAATCTGACCTCAGATTCTTACTAGCTGTGTGACCTTGGGCAAGTCACCTTGATGCAGACTTAGGAATATAGGAAATTTGTAATTAGAAAATTTTGAAATCTTTTATGTTAAATTTTGTTAAAGTGCTCCTGAGATGTAAATTGACTCCTATTGTTCCATTGTTAAATGTAAAATTTGTGCCAGACTCCTCATTCCCAACCCCTCCAGCTTCCAACCTTTTTATCTGATTTAGGTCACATAAGTGGGGGGGGGGGAATTTCCCCTTTGCCCTAAGTAGCCAAATAATGGGCAAGACTATAAACCTGGCCTAAAATCCTGGGCCACTGCCCTTCCTGGCCCAGTCAGCTCTCCCTGGCCCAGTCAGCTCTCCCTGGCTGACTCTCTTTCTATCTCTGTCTTCTTTTTGTCTGTCTCTGTCTTGCCAAGCCTTTTGTTTATTCACTTCTGTCCTCAAAGTGCCTGTTGATTCTCTGAGAGAAGAAAACGTTTTTAATCTGTATAATTTGCAGCGATCTATAATAAATCATGAGTAGTTTTTTAAACCCTGGGGTTTATGTGAATTCATTCACTTTTCACTAACTCTCAATCTTCATTTAGAGACCCCAGTTCTCATCCACTACAACCTAACCTTGATTGCCTCATATCTAAGACCATCTCCAGTCATCCTGATTCATATCTGGGCACTGGATCCATATGACTCTGGAGGAGAAAGAGAAGCTGGTGATTTAGCATAGTCCCCTTTACTCAAATCCAATTGACATGCATGTCATGGCATCACCTCCATGATGTTATAATATTCTTCGAGAATGAAGGACAAACAATACTAAAGTTTACAAATATCTCATTTGATTTTCACAGGTAGGCATGGTTGATATTCCCAGGTAAAGATGAGGAAACTATATGCCAGAGACTGTGCTAGGTGCTAGAAAAAATGAAAATGAAACTAACTGCCCTCAAGAAGTTTACATTCTATGGGATGAGACAACATATAAATATGTATGTATGTGGGAAGGAGGAGAGGAAAAATGTGAAGGAGAGGAGCCTCTAAATGTATCTATAAATATATACATACAGACATATAATGATATATGTCATATTTCATATAATTGACTATATAACATAAAATGAGTATACATTTAAAAAAGGTAGTAAAAGTCAGGGAAGTGCTAGCAACTCAAGGAAGCTGGGAGGGTGACTATGTGGATAGAACACCAGACCCGGAGTCATGAATACAAATTCCTGAATTCAAATCCAGCCTCTGAGCCAGGGAAGTCACAACCATATTTGTCTC
This sequence comes from Macrotis lagotis, assembly GCF_037893015.1. Taxonomy (NCBI): domain Eukaryota; kingdom Metazoa; phylum Chordata; class Mammalia; order Peramelemorphia; family Peramelidae; genus Macrotis; species Macrotis lagotis. The sequence goes on along the minus strand of NC_133660.1, from coordinate 57,750,410 downwards.
AGTTTTCTCCTCTGTAAATGAGCAGGAGAAGGAAATGGCAGACCACTCTGGAATCTTTGCCAAGAAAACTCCAAATGGGGTAATGACTGAATAGCAACATTAGCAACTGGGTAGGATCAGGAAAGGTCCCCTTGTAGGAAGCAGAACTCTGAAAGACACTAGAGATTCTAAGAGGCAGAAGTAAGGAGGGGGTAAAACATCCTTCATCATCAAAAAATGAGAGATAAACTGCCATGTTTGTTTTTACCAGTTTGCCTGGAGTATAAAGTGCTAAAGGCTGAAAAATTAGATGGGAACCAGGTTGCCAAGGCTTTAAACACCAAAGGAAATTATATTTTGTCCTAAAGATAGTAGAATGCCTCTGGGTGTGACAGGGAAGTGATATATTAAGGCTGAGTTTAAGAATATTGCTAAGTCAGTGGGGTAGAAGATGGAATAGAGAAGGGAGAGATTTAAGGAAGCATCCAGATGTTGTTCAACCTGAATTCTTGAAAAGGACCAATGATATCACAAAGGTATAATTTGTGCATGAATTAAGATAGAGATGCCCAAAATCATTAGTCTCAATCTCTCCTCCATAGTCATCCAACTACAGTGATAAGACAAAAGTCAAGATGACTTGGTGATGACCCATAATGTGGTGGGTGACCATGGCCTTTCTAAATTAGGTCTTTCCCATAATAGGTGAGAATGGATGAGATCCTGAACAAGGGAGTTGGCTGTGTGAGTGGAGAGCTAGGATTGATGTGAGAGATGTTGGAGTCATAGAATCAACCAGCCTGGGCAACTGAACACATGGAAAATCATGGATGACTCCGAGGTAATGACTTGAGGACTCAGAAACATTATGTGGTCTTTGATTTAAAAAAAAAAAGAATTTCTAATGAAGGGTGAATTTTTTGGGAAAAATAAATTTTGTTTTAGATGCGGTGACTTTGATTTTCCTACAGGATATCCAGTTCAAAATGTCCTATGGGCATCCAGTAATTAAGCACAATTGTAGAATAATTTTGGAGCATGAGAGGGTGAGTTCATGGGATAATGAGTGAGTTTAATTCAAAAGGTTTTTGTTGTGGTCATTTGCATAGGAAATAAGCTTGAATAGGTGGAGGATGTAGCTACATGATGGAGCTTCTTGAAAGCAAGACAAAGCAAGTTAGCTGGATGGGGTGGTAGTAGGATCATTGCAGGCTTTGAGATGGGGAAAAATATGACAGTAACATTTAATGAAGATTACTCTGGTATCATTATTTAGAAAGGGCTAGAAGACCAAATGTCAAAAATTGTGAAGGTTAACTTCCTAGGAAAGTGGCTGCTATAATGGAGAAGAAAAGCTGGAGAGAAGTAAGAACTGTAGGAATCCATAAAGATTTAATGAGAAGATGAATATAGACAATGAAGGTGATGATCTCACATTTATTATGTTAGAATATACTCTTCTTGAGAGCAAGGGCTGTTTTATCGCTCTATTTTTAATAACTCTAGCCCTTAACATAGTGTCCAGCATACAATAGGTGCTAAATGTTTGTTGACTGTCTGACTAGTAATAGTTTATATTTATTCTCTTTTAAAATGTATGTTGCTTGAGAGCAGAGACTGTTTTTTTGCCTCTACTTTTATCCTCAGCCCTTAGCACATAATAAATCTTTCATAAATATTTTTTTTAAAAACTGACTGGGTCACCTTTATTATACTGCTTACATTTTACAGAATACTTTATTCACCACCACCTTCCTTGGAATTTGTATCACCTAGATGAGTTTTCTTTCCAAAACCCCCATTTGCTAGAGGCTCCTCTCCTTCACATTTTCCCTCTCCCCCTACTAAGCCTCCCCCCAAAACCTACTACCTTACATTTGTTTTATCTATCTACAAGTGGATGATAATGGGTATCGGTATTTGGATGCTGAGCAGAGGTGAGTATTTCCTCGTGGCTGGCCCTCATCATCATGTGGGTGATGCCACTCATTCTCAGTTCTGCTCTTTAGTTGTGACTTTCTTGAAATGTTCTTTGGTTCCAACCTTTGGGGAGGGAGGGGAAGGTTTTTCTTTCAATCCTACATAAGAATGAAGGTGATTAACTCAGAAAGACTACTTCAGCTCCTTTACAGACCCTCCCCCACTAGGAGCTATTTCAATTTTGTTATGTTCATAGTGTCTGTCATAGTACCAGTACACAGTAGGTACTTCACAATACTTGCTTGCTTAAACATGGTAAAGTAGGTAGTGAATATATGGTTATCTTCATTTTACACAGGTAGAAATTGAACCATAGAACCTAGTCTAGAGTTGTGTGGTAAGGAGAGATTCTAGGAATCTAGCCTAGGTCTTATGATTCTTGGGTCTATTTCTCTTTCCATTTATAACACACTGCCTTCCAGGGAGGGATATACACAAAGGAGTCAATAAGATACATATTAAGAATTTCTTGGTCTTGATGATCCAAAAGAATGCCAAGATAATCACCTCCAGAGAAAGAACTAATAGAATCTAAATGCAGATTGATGCAAACTTTTTTTTTCTTGTTTTTTTTGTTTTTTGGTTTGTGGTTTTTTAAAACATGACTAACATGGAAATATATTTTGTATGACTGTAAATATATAATCTATATTACATAGCTTGCCTTCTTAATAATTGGGGGAAGGGACAATTGGTCAAAGGCTATGAACAGGCAATTTCCAGATGAAGAAATTAAAGTTGTAGTTATTTTTAAAAATGCTCTAAATCATTGATTAGAGAAATGCAAATTAAAGCTACAACTATGTTGCAGGCGATGTGGGGAAAACTGGGACACTAATGCATGGTTGGTGGAGTTATGAACTGATCCAACCATTCTGGAGAACATTTTGGAACTATACCCAAAGGGCAATAAAGCTGTGTATATCCTTTGATCCAGCAATACCACTTACTAGATTAGTATCCCAAAAAGAACACTAAAAAAGGGGAAAAGACCCACATATACAGAAATATTTATGGTAACTTTTTGTAGTGGCAAAGAATTGGAAATTGAGGGAATGTCCATCAATAAGGGACCAGTTGAACAAATTATGGTATATGAATATGGTGGAGTAATATTGTTTTGGAAAAAATCATGAGCAGATGGACTTCAGAAAAACCTGGAAAGACTTGGCTGATGCTGAGTGAAGTGAGCAGAATCAAGAGAACATTAAATATATTCTCAGTAACACTGTGAGATGATCGACCATGATGGATGCAGTTCCTCTCAGCAGTTCAGTAATCAAGGAAAATTCTAAAACTTGTGATAGAAAATGCTATCCATATCCAGAGGGGAAAAAACTATGGAATTTAAATAAAGAGCCAAGTATATTATGTTCACTTTTTTAAAGTATTTTATCTTTTATGTTTTTTCTTTCTTTCACAGGGGTTTCCCCCCTTAGTTCTAATTCTTCTTTCACAACTTGACTAATATGGAAATATAGTAAATATGATTGTACATGTGCAACCTATATCAGGTTACTCTCTATGAGGAGGGAGATGGGAAGGGAAAGTGGTAGAAAAATATGCAACCCCAAAATTTACAAGATTAATGTTGAAAACTATCTTTGCATGTAATTGGGGAAAAAATAAAAAGGAAAAAATAAAGGGGAGAAAGTTTAAAATTATTTTTTTAAATGTTTGTGGGGGGGTGGCTAGGTGGCACAGTGGATAAAGCACCAGCCCTGGAGTCAGGGATACCTGGGTTCAAATCTGGTCTCAGACACTTAATAATTACCTAGCTGTGTGGCCTTGGGCAAGCCACTTAACCCCATTTGCCCTGCAAAAACCTGAAAAAAAATGTTTGTGGGGCAACTTGGTGGTGTAGTGGATAGAGTACTGGCCCTAGATTCAGGAGTACCTGAGTACAAATCCAGCCTCAGACACTTAATAATTACCTAGCTGTGTGGCTTTGGGCAAGCCACTTAACCTCATTGCCTTGCCAAAAAAAAAAAACTAAAAAAAAAAAGTTTAAAATTTTTACATGTAATTGGAAAAAAAATTTTAATTTTTTAAAGAACTGCTTGTCTTATGACCCAAAGTAGAAATGTGCAGGTTCAGCTTTCCAAAAGAAATAAAAAAACAGGGTTTTTGGAGGAAGAGAAAATGCTGTTTTTTATAGTCACTATGGGGAATTGTGCATAGCAACAGTATAAATGGCATTTACATTCCTTTTAAACCAGTATTTTAAAGTCTTTCCCAATTGTAAGTTCTCTGTTCATGTTCATTGACTTTGTGTGGTGTTCAGTGTTTACCTCCTGGGGATTTAAGAATCAGCTGGACAATTATAGTTTTCCAAATGGAAGGAATTGGACACTACTCCTGCTAACATAATAGGCATTTAGACATTCTAGAGCTACAGTTTCAACCCTTTTTGGCTAACAGCCATGCTTAGTAAGAAGCTATTTTGGTTGGAAAGTTAGCTTTGAAAAACCTTTCTGGCTTCAATGAAAAAAGAAAAAAACTCCTAGGACCATTTTTGAAGAATATTTTACATTTGGTTAGCTTTGATATCAGACTAGCATTTCATGATTTATTTCATACAGTCCAAATCAACAAGCATCAGCAATGGTATCATAAATCATATTATCATAGGTTATAGCTTTAAGGAACTTTGGTTCAAACCTTTCATTTTATAGATCAAAAATCTGAATATGAGAGAGATTAATTACACAGGATCACACAGCTGGGAGAATACCTTCATATAAAATTTTAACTCAAGTTGTGCTAAAATCCAAATCCAGTACTTTATCCATTGAGCCATCTCACAAGACATTGGGACAAACTGGACATTATGTAGTAGTTTCTAGACTGATAAAGTGAGGTAAACTATATATATATATATATATATATATATATATATATATATATATATATATACACATATATGTGTATATATATATATATATATATACAAAAAATTGAATATAAGAAAGTATGCTAAGTGCAAAAGAGCAGTCTAGAGTGGGCAAAGGGCTATAGAAAATTTGACAGGACAGGGATACTAAGAAAATTTCATGGAGAACTTGTACCAAACTTAAACCTTTAAAGAAGAGAAAGAACTTTCTTCAGAGATGAGAATAAGTATATAGAATAGAGAAGAAGCAAGGAGAAAGAATTGTGTAAAGAAATGAATGGGGAAGGGAAATAGGATGGAAATAAAATAGAAAGTACTTCAGTTTGGCTGGCATTCAGGGCATGTGAAGGGAAGGACCGTGAATTAGACTAAGATAGGTTGGAGTCAGATTGTGAAAAGCTTTGAATGTCAGTCTTATGAATTCAACTTTGAAGACAATGTATAACAAATGAAGATTTTTGAGTAAAGTTGAAAGTTTTAAAATCAAAGCCATGTGTTAGGATGATTACTCCAGTAGTGGTATGAGTATCATTTGAAGAAACTGATAGCCCAACTAGCAGGTCATTTTAATAATTAATAAATAGATAATAAGGGTCTAAAGTAAAATAAAAGACAATAGTATAAGAAAACTAGGAGATCAAGGAGTAGTTTGCCTGTCAGATCTATGGAAAGGGAAGCAGTCTATGACCAAGGAAGAGATGGAGAACATCATTTAAAACAAACTGGATAATTTTGATTACATTAAATTAAAAATCTTTTGCACAAACAAAAGTTCTGTAGCCAAGATCAAAAGAAATGTAATAAATTGGGAAACTTTTTACAACTAGTATTTCTGACAGGACTCATTTCTAAAATACATAGAGAACTGAGTCAAATTTATTTAAAAAAAACCAAACCATTCCCCAATTGACAAATGGTCAAAGGATATGCAGAGGCAATTTACAGATGAGGAAATCAAAGTGATCCATAGTCATATGAAAAATTGCTCTAAATCATTACTGATTAGAGAAATGCAAATTAAAGCATCTCTGAGTTACCATCTCACACCTATCAGATTGGTCAATATGACCAGAAAGGACAATGTTCAATTTGGAAGGATGTGGGAAATATGGGACACTAATACATTGTTGATGAAGCTGTGAAGTCAACCAAACTTCTAAAGCACAATCAGGAATTATGCCCAAAGGGCAATAAAAATGTGCATACCCTTTGATCCAGCAATACTACCACTGGGTCTATACCCTGAAGATATCATGCAAAAAGTTTAAAAACATCACTTGTACAAAAATATGCATAGCAGCCCTGTTTGTGGTGGAAAGAATTAGAAATCAGGGGGATGTCCATCAACTGGGGAATAGCTGAACGAACTGTGGTATATGTATGTTTTGGAATGCTATTATTCTATTACAAACCAAGAGGGATGAAATTTCAGAGAAGCCTGGAAAGACTTGCATAAACTGATGATGTTGGGTGAGAGGAGCAGAGCTAGAAGAACATGGTACACCCTAACAGGAACATGGGGGTGATGAACAACCTTAATGGACTTGCTCATTTCATCAATGCTATAATCAGGGGCAATTTTAGAGTACCTGTGATAGAATACCATCTGTGTCCAGAGGAAGAACTGTGGAGTTTAAACAAAGACCAAAGTCTATTACCTTCAATTTTTTTTTAAAAAAGTGTCTTATGTAGTACATAATTTTGTTATCTCTAATATTTTATTTTATTTTCAAGGATATGGTTTCTCAATGCATCCAATTTTGATCAATGTATAGCATGAAAACAATATAAAGATTATCAGACTGCCTTCCTGGGGGGTGTAGGGGGAGAGGGAAGGGAGGGTGCAGGAAAAAGTGTGAAGTTGAAAACCTTGCAAAAAATGATAGGTGGAGCAGCTAGGTGGTGCAGTGGATAAAGCATCGGCCCTGGAGTACCTGGGTTCAAATCTGGTCTCAGACACTTAGTAATTACCTAGCTGTGTGGCCTTGGGCAAACCACTTAACCCCCATTTGCCTTGCAAAAACCTAAAAAGAAATGATAGGTAGAAACTACTATTGTATATAATTGGAAAACAAATAAAATATTTTAAAAAATCTCTTCTTTTTTAACATTTGTTTTAAAATTTATTTGTTCACTTATTTGTAAAGATAGTTTTCAAACAACTGACCTGGAAAACAGATCTAGGAGATATAATTTTACAATTATTGGGATAACCTTAAAATCATGACCAGGAAAAGAGCCTATACTTTATTTTTCAAGAAATAAACTAGGAAAATTAACCTAATATATTAGAAACTTAGGGTAAAATAGTTATTGAGGAAATCTACCAATTACCTCCTGAAAGAGACCCTAAAATAAAAACTCCCAGGAATATTATAATCAAATGCCAGAACCCAAATATCGTGGAGATAATACAGAATTTAGCAGTATCTATGTTAAGGACTCATAAGGCTTGGAATATGATATTCCAGAAGGAAAAGAGCTTAGTTTATAACCAAAAATAACTACCTGGCAAAACTGAATATACTCTTTCAGGAGAAGACTTTCACATTTTCCTGCTGAAACAACCAGAAAGTTTGATCTTCAAGTAGAGGATTCAAGTGAAGCGTAGATGGATGAAAAGGGCAAAATATGAGGGATTTAATGATGTTGAACTGCTTGTTTTCCTGCATGGGAAGATGATACTGATAAACTGATAAACTCATATAAATTTCCTCATTTTTTATAGCAGTTAGAAGGAGCTTATGTAGACAAGGCACAGGTATAATATAAAGATGGAGTTAATGGGCAACAAAGGAAGGTACTGGGAGAAAGTTATTTCACATAAAAGAGGGAGAAAAGTTTTTGCAATGGAGAGGAAGGGAGGAAAGGTGAGGGGGGAGTGAGTGAGCCTTCACTCTCATTGAAAGTGGCTCAGAAAGAAAATAACATACAAACTTAATTGGATATAGAGAATTATCTTACCCTAGAGGAAAATGAGAGACAACAGGATAGAAAAAAGTGGATGGGGGAGGGGAGAGGATATCAGTATTTGAATAGAGGGAAGACTGTGGAAGAGGGTAGTCGAATACAACACACTTTTGAGGAGGGACAGAGTAAAAGGAGAGAAAGAATAGAACAAAAATGGGGGTGGGGAGGAATAGGATGGAGGGAAATACAACTAGGAATAGCATCTGTGGGAAAAAATAGTGAAGCAATTACTGATGGATTGATGATACAGAATGCTATCCATCCCACTGACTGAAGCATCAAAAAAAAAAGTTTTCAACATGAAGTTTTGTAAAGCTTTCTCCCTCCAACCCTTCCCTCCCCCACCCTGACATAGCAAGCAATCTGATATAGGTTATACATACAATATCATGTTATACAGATTTCCATATTATTTATGCTGTGAAAGAAGAATCAGAACAAAAGGGAAAAACCACAAGAAAAAATAAAAAGAATTTTTACATGAAAATAGTATGCTTTGATTTGCATTCAGACACATAATTCTTTCTCTGAATTTAACATTCATTTTAAAAATTAAATTCTAAATTCTCTCCTCTTCTGCCCCTCCCCCCATTTAGAAGACAAGCAATAGGATATTAATTTATGTGTGAAATCATGCAAAAGATTTCCATATTAGCCATTCTGTTAAAAAAAAAGCAAAAAAATTTAAAAAGGGTTACTTCAATTTGCATTCAGCTACCACCAGTTCTTCCTCTGGAGTTGGTCAGTATTTTTCATCATAGGTTCTTTGGAATTGTCTTGGATTGTTGTATTGGTCAGAACATCTAAGTCTCTCAGAGATGATCTTCATTGCAATATTACTGTTAATGTGTACAGTGTTCTGGTTCCACTCAGTTTACTTTGAATCAATTGAATGAAATCTTCCCAGGTTTTACCATCCTGCTCATCATTTCTTATGACACAAGAGTATTCCATCACAATCATACATAACAACTCCCCCAATTGATGAACATCCCTTCAATTACCAATTCTTTGCCACCACCAAAGGAACTGCTATAATATTTTTGAATAAATAGATCTTTTCTCATTTTCTCTGTATTGTTGAGTCATGTTGAGTTTTATTATCCCTTTGGACATCTTTCAAATTGTTCTTCAGAATAATTGGACCAGTTCACAACTTCACCAACAGTCATCAGTGTACCTATTTTTGCTCATCCCCTCCAGCATTTTTCACTTTCCTTCTCTGTCATGTTAGCCAATCTGATAGGTATTTTAAATTGCATTTTTTTTGAAAGGCAATGGGGTTATGACTTGCTCAAGGTTCCACAACTAGGTAATTATTAAGTGTTTGAAGTTGATTTTGAACTCAGGTCCTCCTGACTCCAGGGTCAGTTCTGTATCCACTGCACCATCTAGCCACCCCAATTTGCAATTTTCTAATCAATCATGATTTAAAGCATTTTTACATGAATATGGATAGCTTCGATTTCTTCTGTTCCAATCCTTTGATCATTTATCAATTGAGAAATGGCTTTTATTTTTTAAAATTAGAATTTCTATAATAAAATCATAAGATTTAAGGCTGGATGGGACCTTTGTCCAGTCAAACCCACATTATTTTTCAAATAAGAAATCTGAGGCCTAGAAGATTTAAATGATTTGTCTAAGGTCACCCAGGTAATAGCATTAAATGAGATTAAGAAAGAGACTAATAGGGGGGACTTCTGACCAAGATGGCAGAGAGAAGACAGGCACAGTTCTAAAGGCTCCTGATCTTTCCCCATCTATCATATGGAACAAACCTCTTAACAGAAATCCGACCCACAAAACCCAGAAAGAAAAGCCAGGAGAAAGAACATCCACCTCAGGATTTGTCTTCTGCAGCTTTGGGCACAGGTGTGTGAGCAGAAGAACCAGCCCAGCTGACAAAAGGAAGGATGACCTCACCCCAGGGTAAAGCCCACCACTGACTGAAGGCAAAAGAATTCCCTTCAAGCAAAGGGAGAAGACCTCAATCAAGGTCACAGACACTCTAGAGAAAGCAACCAGCACCTCCTACTGGCCAGCCAGAGAAATTGCACTCAGTGAGTAAAGCCTCTAGCAATCCCAACACCAAACCCCTGTAAACCAGCCCCTCCCCAACTCAAGGTCTTAGCAAAATGAAGAAGGGTCAGCGTAAAGGTGGATCCATAGAAAAATTCTTGGAAGGAAAAGACCCTAACTCAGAGAGACCTAGAACCTTTGAGGAGAATATGATCTGGTCTCCAGCACAAAAAGACTCCCTTGAAGAATTAAGGAAGGAGTTTTAAAAATCAATTGGAAAATTTGGTAAAAGAAACTCAAGAGAAGATTAATACCCTGCAACAAGAACACAAATCCTTAGAAAATACAATTGGACAAATACAAATGAGAATAAATCTCTCAGATCCTCAATTGGGCAAATACAAAAAGAAAATAATTCTCTCAAAACCTCAATTGGTCAAATGGAAAGCTCTTTCAAAAGTAGAATTGACCAATTGGAAAAGGAATTGCAAAAGGTTAATGAAGAAAACTCCTCTCTAAAAAAAGGAATGGATTCTGCAGAAACTAATGACTTCATGAGACAGCAAGAGCCTGTCAAACAAAATCAAAAAAATAGAAAAAATAGAAGAAAATGTAAAATACCTCATCAGCAAAACCACTGACCTCAAGAATAGGTCAAGAAGGGGCAACCTGAAAATTGTTGCACTTCCTGAAAAACATTGAAGAGAAAAAAAGCCTGGATTTAATATTACAGGATCTAGTGATGGAAAATTGCCCTGATATCATGGAACCAAGAGGGCAAAGTAGATAATGAAAGATTAAATCGATCCCCTCCAGAAAAAGATCCTAAAATGAAAACACCAAGGAATGTTGTGACCAAACTCCAGAACTATCAGATAAAAGAGAAAATCCTGAAAACAGCTAGAAAGAAGCAGTTTAAATATCAAGGAGCCACAGTAAAGATTACACAGGACCTGGCTGCATCAACATTAAGAGATCCAAGGGCTTGGAACGAGATATTTCAGAGAGCAAGGGAGCTTGGAATGCAGCCAAGAATCTACTATCCTGCAAAGTAGAGCCTTCTCTTCCAGGGAAAAAGATGGACATTTACTGAAATGGAAGAATTCGAAAAATTCCTGATGAAAAGACCAGAGTTTAAATAGACATCAAACAGGAGGTTCAAGAAGGGTAAAAAAAAAAAAAAAAAAAAAAAAAGTAAAAGGTAAAAAGAAAAAAAGGGAGAGGCGGTAAAAATAAAAGAAAAAAAAAAACTGCTCTCCAACAAGTTGAAATTGGCTATATCCCAGCATGGGGAAAAAGATTCTCATAAATCTTGAGAATTGTAACTCTAACAGAGGGAATATACCTAGCCAGAAGTGATGGACATTCATGACCTATCCATGAGACTGCTATCCAATGGGATGTAACTGGCTTTAACCCTACTTGGGAGAAAGACCCTAATAACTCTCAAGAATTTTAACTCTATTAGATAGAATGTACTTAGCTAGAAGTGAAGGATACTCAGAATTTTCTATGACTCAGATAGAATGATTTTAAAAACACTACCTCCTTTAAGGGGGGAAAGGAAGAAGATGGGAGGAGGGAGGGGATTGAATGGCACAAATCTCATTACACTAAGAGCTACAAAATACCTATGGTAATAGAGGGGAAGAAGGGAGGAGATGAGAAACATCTGAATCTTCTTCTCATCAGACTTGGCTTAAAGTCAATTTACACATACTTAGTTAACTTAAAAAGCATCTAACCTTTCAAGTATTAAAAGGGGAAAAGGGGAGTGGGGAATGGAGAAAGGGAGGGGGAGGGTGAAAAAGGGGAACTAACAAAAGAAGGGAAGGGAAAAAGGAAAGGGGAAAGAAAGGGGAGAGAGTGATATAGGAGGGCAAACACACTGAAGGGGGGTGATATTCAGAAACAAAATACTGGGGAATACAGATAAAGGGAGGGGAAAGGGGGCGGGGAATACAAACAGAGGGAAGATAGCATGGAGGGCAATCAAGAATAAGTTATCATAACTTTGAATGTGAATGGGATGAACTCTCCCTTAAAATTTAAGTGAATAGCAGAGTGGATGAAAAAACAGAACCCTACAATATGATTTCTCTCTCAACACACTCAATTTGGATCAATGTATAACATGGAAACAAAATAAAGACTGAAAGATTGCTTTTTGTGTGGTGGGGAGGTAAGATTGGGAGAAAAATTGTAAAACTCAAATAAAATCAGCAGCTTTGCTGCTGCATCCTAAGCATCATGGAACCTGACTTGGCGCTGAGACCTGTCTCTCCATTTAGAATATGAGCTCCTTTGTACAAAATATTTATAACAGTTGTTTTTGTACTGGCAAAAATTGGAAATTGAGGGGATGTCCATCAATTGGGGAATAGATGAACAAATTGTGGAATATGAATGTGATGAATACTATCATTTTGTAAGAAATATGAGCAGTTGGATTTCAGAAAAACCTGGAAAAATTTAATGTCAACTGATGCTGAGTGAAATGAGCAAAACTAGAAGAATATGGTAGACATTAACTCCAACAATGTGCGATAATCAACTATTGAAGACTCAGCTCCTCTCAGTAGTTCAGTGAGCAAGCAAAATTCTAAAAGATTTGTTATGGAAAATGCCATCCACATTCAGAGGAGTCTGAATACTGACCAAAGCTTACTGTTTTCACCTTTTTTCCTTTGTTTTATGTCTTTTCTGTTACTTATTTTCTCCTTTTTGTCCTTTTTTTTTAAGGCAATGGGGTTAAGTGACTTGCCCAAAGTCACACAGCCAGGTGCTTTGAACTTAGATCCTCCTGACTCCAGGCCCTTGTTCTATCCACTGCAGTACCTAGCTGCCTCCTTTTTTTTTTCTGATTCTTCTTTCACAATATGACTAATATGGAAATATGTTTAACATGACTGTATATGTAAAACTTAAATCAAATTATTCGATTTCATTGGAAGGGGGAGAGGGAAGGGAGATAGGTAGAAAAGTGTAGGGGCAGCTAGGTGGCTCAGTGGAGAGCCCAGGCCTTGAAGTCAAGAGGACTTGAGTTCAAATTTGACCTCAGACCCTTAATAATTACTGAGCTGTGTGACTTTGGGAAAATCACTTAAACCCATTGCCTTGCAAAAAGAAAAAGGAAAATGTGAAACTCATAATCTTACAGAAAATTTACATTGAAAACTATCTTTACATGAAATTGAAAAAAATAAAATTAAAATTAAAGAAAATGCAGGACCTGTTTTACTTGCCTGGTTGAAATGCCAATATTGTTATGTAAATAAAAAACAATAATCAATAGTTGATTTAAAATAATATGAGATCCTTGAGAAGGGGAACTGAATTACTAAGCACAGTATTTTTTTTACACATAATAAATGCTTAATAAATGATTCATTCATTCTTTCAATAGAGCTAAGATTCAAATCTATAACCTCTGAGCCCAGCTTCATTGCTCTTTCCACTATTTCATGACTCTCCCTTTTAATGGCAATGTGGAGAGAGAGGAGTGGACAGATTCATGACCCTGGAATCATCTGGGTCAACAATTATTTGGATAAGAAGTATGAGAAAGAGTTAAAGAGACAAAGATGTTAATTTAGGGAAAAAACTGCTATCTTATTCTCTGACCTTGTTATCTCTAATACTTTATGTTTCTTCCTTAAGGATATCTTTTCTCTCTCATCACATTCAATTTGGATCAGTGTACAACATGGAAACAATGTAAAGACTGGAAAATTGCCTTCTGTGGGGTGGGGGAAGGGAAGTAAGATTAGGGGGGAAATTGCAAAACTCAAAATAAATAAAATCTTGATAATTAAAAAATAAAATAAGTGGTTCTCCTGGTTTTGTTCAAATAAAGACAAAGCTGATTTTTAGGTTAAAAGCATGGATGACTGAAAAAAATGGTGATGCTATCAGCAAAGATACATATGTTAGAAGGAAGGCAAATTTGAATGGAGGAATGAATACATTAAATTTAAAGTGTATAGAAGATGATATCCAAAGCATATTTGGAGATGTAGATCAAAGTTTTTGGAAAAGTTGAGAATGTCTTTCTGATTTGGGAAGCAACAGTACAGGCCATACAGAAGAAAGGCAAAGAGAAGTTATGAAAAGAAATTAAATTTGGATGAGAAGGCTGAGGGAAGCCAATAGTACATAGGATGGTGAATGTCTTCAAGAACAGAAAATGGGTTTGAAGAGGAAGTGAACTGGGGTTATAAGAGGAGATATTTAATGTGAATACAGTAGCCTAGAGAAGAAAGGACTCAGAGAGGGCATGAACATCATTTTTGGATTTTTGATGGGTTGTGAAATAGAAAAACGGATTAGATAGATATTCTATTTATTTCCATAGAGCAAAACCAGAAGCACTGAGGTGGCAGTTGCACATGCAAATTTAGGCTTAATTTTTTTTTTTTAGGTTTTTGCAAGGCAATGGGGTTAAGTGGCTTGGCCAAGGCCACACAGCTAGGTAATTATTAAGTGTCTGAGACCGGATTTGAACCCAGGTACTCCTGACTCCTGCTCTATCCACTGTGCCACCTAGCTGCCCCAAGAATTAATTTTCTGAAAAACTTCCTGACATTTGGAGCTGTCCAAAAGTAAGGCAGCAAGGTACCACAGTGATAAAGCACTGGACTTGGAAAGAGGGAGACATCTGTCTCAAACATTTGCTATTTGAGTGTCTTTGGGCAAGGCACTTAATGCTGTTTGTCTCAGTTTTGTCATCTATAAAATGAGATGGAGAAGGAAATGGCAAGCCGTTTCAGTCTCTTTGCCAAGAAACACCCCAAAAAGGGTCAGAAAGAGTCAGACACAAGTGAAGTGACTCAACATCAATAAAAGTGCCTTGAGAGGGAGTAGGTTCTTTCTTGTTAACCTTAATCATTTGTTGAGTCTCGGTGAGGTTCAGGTTGGTCTATAATGGGCACCCAGATGAGTCTCTTCCAATTTTGGCTGTGCCACCAAGGGATTGAAGATGTTCATAGACTGGAGAGAAGATGAGATTAGGGAATGGGACCATAGTGTGTGTGTGTGTGTGTGTGTGTGTGTGTGTGTGTGTGAGAGAGAGAGAGAGAGAGAGAGAGAGAGAGAGAGAGAGATTATATTGGACCTTGGTAATGCTGTCTTGAGAGGAGAAAAAAGTCGATTCCAGCTTGATGCAAAAAATTGTTCATGTCTGTTCACTACAAGTCTCCAAAAGAGAGAGGCTGGAGCATCCCCTTCCTAGAAGTTGAGGGCAGGTTTCCAATTCAGCCTGCAAGGCTTCTTCCAATTCTGTGGAGTCTCGAGGTCATCCTTTCCCCCGCATTTCACCTTGGTAACTTGTCTCCAATAAATCCACCTTCTGGGGCACTGGAATTTGAATTCGGGGCACCTAGGTGGGAACCACCCCTTAGAGGACTTGGAAATTAGAAAAATAAATGTGGATTTAAATCCCATCTCAGTCATTTACTGTGATTCTGGGCAAGTCGCCCGCCCCCACATTTGGAGAAGGGCTCTCAATGCTCCTGGCTACTGCCTTCCCTCCTGCGGGGCCGGAAAGGCCGCCCCGAGCCCCGGCTTCCCGGGCCGGCTTCTCGGGCGCAGCCGGGCGGCCTCCCGGAGCGGGGCCGGGCGGCGCCTCTGCGTCAGGCGGCAGCCCGGAGCCCCGGGATCCCGAGCCGGGGCCCGCCGTGCGGCGTCACAGGGCGGAGGCGCGGCGGCGTCACGGGGAGCGGGCCGAGGAGCCAATCGGGGCGGCCGCGCGGAGGCTGCCCCGTCCGGCTCCTCCGGTCCGGCCGCGAGCCGCGGAGGCGGAGTGGCCCCGCGGGCATGTCGGCGGCCAGGGGGGCGCCGGGCGCGGGCCCCGGGGGCGCCCCCAGCCTGCCGCCGCCGCCGCTGCTGCTGCTGCTGCTGCTGCCGCCGCTGCTGCTGCTGGCCTGGGGGCTCCTGGCGGGCCGCCGGCGCGGGCTGCCCCCGGGGCCCCGGCCCTGGCCGCTGCTGGGGAACCTGGGCTTCGTGCTGCTGCCCGCGGCGCTCGGGAGATGGGGCGCGGTGCTGCCGCCCGCGCTGCGCCGCGCCCCGCGCCCCGCCGGCCCGCAGCGCACCCTGGCCCACCTGGCCCGGCGCTACGGGCCCGTCTTCAGCTTCTACCTGGGGCCCTACCCGGTGGTGGTGCTCAGCGACTTCCCCAGCGTGCGCGAGGCCCTGGTGCAGCAGGCCGAGGTCTTCAGCGACCGGCCACGGGTGCCGCTCATCTCCATCATCACCAAGGAGAAGGGTAAGGCCCTGGGGCCCGGGGCCGCCGGAGGGGGAGGCAGGGCCCAGGACAGAATTGCGCCCCCCAGCCCGTAGGCGGGACTCGCTGGGCCTCGGTTCTCCTCTCCAGGACCCTGGAGTCCTGGGTCTCTATGGAAGCTGCTAGGGAGTCCCCGAGGCTTCGGTGAAGGATGCGAGCAAAAGCCTGCCTTCCCGCTGTCTTCTTTTTGTGTTTTGTTTTTGCAGGACCATGGGGCTAAGTGCGTCGCCCAAGGCCACACAACTGGGTCATTTGAACCCAGGTCCTCCTGACTCCAGGGCCGGGGCTTTCTCCACTGCACCACCTAGCCGCCCGATCATTTACTTTTTTTTTAGTTTGTTTTTTTTTGCAAGGGAATGGGGTTAAGTGGCTTGCCCAGGGCCACACGGCTAGGTCATTATTATGTGTCTGAGGTCATTTGAACCCAGGTCCGTCTGACTCCAGGGCCGGTGCTCTGGCCGCCCCTTTCTCATTTACTCTTCCACTGCCACATCCCAGCCTCATGGAGGGTGGGGAGATGAAATGCCCAAAGGTCTCCTTCCTCTCTTTCCTTGCAGTCTCTTTAACTAATGCGATCCTGATGCTAAAGTACCCCTGCTGGGACTCCCAGTGCTGGTGAAGTCCTTTTCCAATTCAGAGAGAGGTTGCTTTAACTGGAGTAACAGACTCCTTTTGGCAGTTTGATGGAACATCTGGACTCCTCAGGGTAATGTTTGATATACAGGAATACAAAAGGAAACCAATACTATTAAAATTTACGCATTTTTTTTTAGGTTTTTGTAAGGCCATGGGGTTAAGTGACTTGGCCAAGGCCACAAGCTAGGTAATTATTAAGTGTCTGAGGCCGAAAAAAAAGTGTCTGAGGTCGGATTTGAACCCAGGTACTCCTGAATCCAGGGTCAGTACTCTTATCCAGTACCACCTAGCCACCCCTTAAAATTTACACATTTTTAAAAAAACAACCTTGAGTAACCCAGGTTAAAACCCCTGCTTTAAAAAAGCCAGTAAAAGGGGTGGCTAGGTGGCGCAGTGGATGAAGCACCGGCCCTGGAGTCAGGAGTACCTGGGTTCAAATGTGACCTCAGACACTTAATTAATTACCTAGCTGTGTGGCCTTGGGCAAGCCACTTAACCCCGTTTGCCTTGCAAAAAACAAAACAAAACCTAAAAAAAAGCCAGTAAGATGAAACAGGTTGTTAAGTGGTTGAAGATGGTGAAGTAGCAGAAGAAAGACAATCAAACCTTGTACCAATAATGATGCCCATAGTAAATCCTCCTCCTAGGAGAACTGACTGAAACTCTTCATGCACTCCTCTCCCCTGAAAAACTTCGTGTTGAACCATTTTATAAATTTATCTGGATAACAATTTAGTAAAGAGCCTCTGGAGAACTAGCTTTGGAGCCAGGAAGGCTTGGGTTCAGGTCTCAATGTAAGACCCTGAGTTCCAAAACCTATGAACTTTTGCCTAAATTCTGCTCCTAAGTTTCTGCCTGGTCATCTTTCGGACCTCCCGGAGGACCTGCATTCAATTATAACACGCCACACTATCTCAAGACAACCAGCAGATGCTTGGAAATTCCCTGCTGAACCATATATAAGGTCTCTCCTCACTTTACTCAGGGTTCCACGATCCTAGCCCTGTCTTAGAACGGAACCCTAGCTTGAGCTAGTTTAATAAACCCTTGCTATTGCATCTCCATCGTGTGGAGTGCCTCTGTTCTGTAGTTGGGGACTTTTCTCCGACCTTAACATCACTTCCGGAACATAGTCTGTGTGACTGGAGAAGTCACTGATACTGAGCCAGGTAGCCCTCCATGAGTTGGTAGTTGGTAGAGCAGGTGCTGATCCATATAGAAATACCAGTAAAACCACAAGAAGTGCTCATGTGAAATATTCTTGAGTGTAAAAATGGGCCATGTTCATTTAGTGCGTACAGGTGGCCATAGACGGTTAAAGGATATGTTCCATTTTTCTTTCTGCTTCCGGGTAAGCAATTGTAAAAACAAGAGGCAGCCTTTCTATTTAGGTCTTGTTAATGGATAATCAATTAAGGTTGTAAACATGGCCACAAAGAATTGCAAACTCAAAGAATGCAACCCAAAGAATTAAGGAGCACCAAGATATTAAACTTATTTGAAGCAGCTGCTGTATCACAGATTGCTACAAGAGATAATTTTTATTCTTGATCACAAACTCCTTTCTGAGTTTCATCTTTTTTTTTTTTTCAGTTAGTAATCAATAAGCACCTAATATGGGCTAGGCACTGTCCCTAAGAGTCTTCTTATCTCTTGCCTGCTTGATTTTTGCCAGTCCCATAAAGAACAAGTTTCTTGACCCTAGATTTTCAATTCAGCTCAGTTATTAAAGTTGAAACCTATTGAATCAGGATCACATTTTGTGAAACCAGCAACATCTTAAAAACCCTTTTCCCATCAGCCTGCATTTGGCTGCAACTTCTCTTAGGTCAGTCAACTTGTCCTGTGAGCATTTAAATCTGTTGTTTCATCCTCAGCTAAAATTGCCCAATCGAAATCGATCCGAAAGTCTTTGGGAGAAATCAAAAGTAGCATTGGGTGGGGGGGGGGGGGGTGGTGGAAAGGATAGAGGACTGAATTAAGGAGTTACTTCCTAAATCAAGATCTTCATCTAGAAAGAGACCATTAGTGTGATAAAGTGGATTTGTGGTCAAAGAACCTAGGTTAAAGACGGTTGAAAGATAGTGTTGGTCATGGAAACAAAGTAAAGACTGACAGAGTGCTATCTGTGGGGGTGGGGGTGGGGGGAAGGAAGCAAGATTGGGGGAAAATTGTAAAACTCAAATAATATCTTTAATAAAAATAAATTAAAAAAGAAAGATAGTGTTAGTTTCCTAATTTATAGAAAGAGGAGCTTTAGACTAGATAACATCTAAGATAACCTTCCCTCAGCACAGTGACTGGCCCATAATGTTATTAAATGCTTATTGATTTATGTGAAATACAAAGATTCAAGATACCAGGGTTATAGGTTCTCCATTGACTGTCATTTAACTTCTGTTTTCCCAGTTGCCACAACAATAAAATAGGAATGATAATAGTACCTATCTCCCAGGGTTATTATGCGGATAAATGAAATATTTGTTAATCCCCTGTGCCAGCACATAATGGATACTAGATAACTGATAATTATTGCTATTATTAACAAGAGGATATGTAAGAAAATAAATGTTTCATTAGAATAAGGCAGGGATATCCATTCAGAAAATGGATTTTTGTGAATTGAAAAAAAAATTCACTTTAAGAAAAATTTGAATGGAAACATAAGAAAGAATAGATAAATGCATACCCAGTCAAGACAAATTAGGCATTTGAAAATGATGCTGTTTAGCTCTTCAAAACAAAGCAAGAAGGAGCAGCTAGGTGGCGCAGTGGATAAACCATCAGTCCTGGAGTCAAGATGCCCTCAGACACTTAATAATTAACTTCATTTGTGACCACAGACACTTAATAATTACCTAGACTAGCTGTGTGACCTTGTGCAAGTCACTTAACTCCATTGCCTTGTAAAAACAAACACAAAAAAAACAAAGGAAGAAATATAGAATTGTTCCAAATCTGTGCCCGAGAATGGGAAAATAAGTTCTAAATAATTAAATATTGCATTTGATCTGAGAGTGAAAGAACAAGAGATGCATTTTTAAAAAAATCTATAAAATCCTGGAATACAAATTGAAGTTGAAGATACTGAAAGCAGAGGCAATTAAAAATTGAAACATTAAATTGGGGGAATATTTTATCACAGCTAGAGGACTTGCTCAGAAATAAGAGACAAAGAGAAGAAGCAAACAGACACTTGTTTTGGAATGTGGGTTACATTTTCTTCCAGATATTTGTGATGAGGACTCGTCTCATAGAGCGTTTCTATAAATTAGAATAGTTGGAGAGTAATGTTTTCAGGATCCAGATGCTGATAAAAGATCTGGATACTGGAGGAAAATTTTACTCTGTCAAAGGGGTAAAAAGTGAAAGAATTTCATTGTAGGCATGTAAATATTTAAGGGGAAAATAAAATCAGCTGAGGTATTTTGTCTCAGGAAAGAGACATAGGTACATTATAAACTGCTAAAGAAAATCCACCTTCATGAAAGTTCTGGTCACTAAACTTCATTTATTCAGTCCCTCCTATGTGCCAATCAAGGCAGCTAGATGATTCAGTGGATAAAGACCTGGGTCTGGAGTCAGGAGACCTGAATTCAAATTCAGACTCAGACACTTGCTACTGGGCAAGTCATTTAACCTCTGTTTGCCTAATCCAATGGCAAACCACTCCAGTATCTTTGCCAAGAAAACCCATGGACAGTGGTGTCCTTGGGGTCACAACTGAATGACTGAACAACAACAAATGTGCCAGACATTGATGTTTAGCCATCATTCATGAAGAAGGCCATGATACCAGGGAGGTATCATGACAAGCACATGAATTGGATTTGAGTGAAAGGGGGCTGTGCTAATCACCAGCCTCACTTGCTCCTCCAGGGTCATCTGGGTCCAGTGGCCAGATATGAATCAGGATGACTGGAGATGACCCTGGATGTGAGGCAATCAGGGTTAAGTGACTTGCCCAAGGTCACACAGCTAGTAAGTGTCAAGTGTCTGAGACTGGATTTGAACTCAGGTCCTCCTGACGTCAGGAGGTTCGGTGCTCCACCATCTTCACCTTCTAACTAATCCTAGGTGACAATATTGAGGATGTAGCTCAGTGGAAGAGCACACACTTCACTTGCATGAAGCCCCTGCATTCTATCCCTGGCATCTCTAGCTTTCCAGGTACTATGAAAAATGTCAAGATTATCTAGAGCAGGGCTACACAATGAGAAAAGAAATGATAGACTATGAGTTGTGATGTGTATTAAATGCTTTTTTAAGATGAACAAAAACCTTTCCTAATTTTCCAGTTTTATCTTTAAATATCCTTATAGTTAATATTTATATAGAGCTTACTATCTACTATGTGCTTTACAATGATTATCTCATTTGATCTTTACAATAACTCTGGGACAGAGGTACTATTATTAATCCTGTTTTACAACTGAGAAAGCTGAGGCAAGGAGGAAGTAATTTGCCCAGAGTCATGCACCCAGGTAAGTGTCTGAGGCTGGATTTGAATTCATGTCTTATTCTAATATTTGTCACTCTCCCCTTCAATCATTTTAGGCAATTTCACAGATAGAAAATATCTCAAGATTGCTTTAATTTGCATTTCTCTAATCAATAATGATTTAGAGCATTTTAAATATGATTATACATTGTTTTGATTTCTTCATCAGAAAATTCCTGTTTATATCCTTTGACTATTTATCAATTGGAGAATTAATCTGACAAAGTTCTTTATGTATTTTAGATATAAGACTTTTATCTGAAAAACTGTCTATAACCCCCCCCCATTTTCTACTTTTCTTCTGATTTTGGCTACATTTGTTTTATTTGTACAAAACTTTTGAAATTTAATGTATTCAAAGTTATCCATTTTACAGTTTGCAACAGTAAATGAATAAATATCCAAATTAACTATAGAGAACCTATGAAGGAAAATACTACCTATATCAAGAGAAAGAACTGGTAAGCAGAAATTTGTATAGAATGTTTTTACATTTCTATAAATATATACATATTTAAGTCTAATGATAACTGTCTTTAGGGTTGGGGGGGATAAAAAAGGAAAATAAGAAAGTTATATGATAACTTTATATATTTAAAAGGAATAAAAAAGCAACTTTTATATATAATAGAACTGCAGTTTCATGTGCAATTATTTTTTTCTATTCTACCACCATATGGAAATTCTTGTTTTATTTCTTAAGTTCAGAATAAAATATAAATTAACAAAAAAATAGGAAAATAGAAGAACTCAAATCTTCCTAATTGCAGTCTCAGTGTTCTACCCACTGTGTCACCTAGATGTCTTAGATTGGCTTTATTAGATGGGTCTCTTGACAACTTACATTTGTCCTCCACTGATTCTCTCATTTTTGGAAACAGTATTTTTCATAATCTACAAATTTTCTCCATAAGATCCTGCAAATGAGTTTCTATTCTAAACCATTTTGACCTCAAGTTGACATACCTCCTTTACTCTTGGTAAGGAAACCAGATGTTTGCTGACTAAGAAAATTTCCAGGCTTTCTTGGTGTCCTTGTTATGTTGATTGATTTATATTGGTTTGGGGGCAGCTAGGTGGCATATGGAGAGACCAGGCCTGGAGTCAGGAGGATCTGAGTTCAAATTTGACCTCAGACACCTGATACCTATTAACTTTGACCTTGGCCAAGTCACTTAAACTCATTGCTTGCTAAAAAAAAAATAAAGAGGATTCATTCATACTGGTTAAATGTCCTTCAGAAATATGAATAATCTTTTTCTGCCCCTAACTGTGATACCTAGCTGCCCCTAGGAAGAAATAAATTCCATTTTAAATAAGGATAATTTAATGTACTTGGGATTCTACCTACCAAAACAAACCTAGGAAATAAAAGAATACAATTACAAAACACGTTTCACACAAAAACAAATGATTGGAGAAATATCAATTTCTATTGGGATGGTCAAGACTATATATAATAAAAATATAAATATAATATAAATAATAAAAAAATTCAAATTTACTTTAATTTACTTATTTGGTGCCATGTCAATCAAACTACCAAAATTATTTTATAGAGCTAGAAAAACTTGTAATAAAATTCTTATGGAAGAGCAAAAGGTAAGGAGTATCAAGGAAACATCAATGAAAAAATGTGAAGGAAGGTGACCTGGCAGTTCCAGATTTCAAACTATATTCAAAATGTAATCACCAAAACCAATCTGGCATTGACTAAGAAATGGAATGGTGAAGCAGTGGAATAGATTAGATGTACAGTACACAGTGGTAAAACTACCATAGAAATCTAGGGTTTGATTAACCCAAAGATAAGAATCATTTGACAAAAATTAAACTGGAAATGGCAGTTTCACAAAAACTTGATATCAACATCTCACACCATACACCAAGATAAGGTCTAAATGGGCAAATGATTTAGCCATAAAGGGTGATGATATATAGTAAATTAGGGGAAACATGGAAAAATGTACTTGTAAGATCTATGGATAAAAGAAGAATTTATGACCAAACAAGAAAAGATAGAGAACCCCAAAAGTAAAATAACTTTGATTACATGAAATTATAAGACTTTTTTTTTTAGGTTTTTGCATGGCAAATGGGGTTAAGTGGCTTGCCCAAGGCCACACAGCTAGGTAATTATTAAGTGTCTGAGACCAGATATGAACCCAGATACTCCTGACTCTTAAGGCCGGTGCTTTATCCACTACGCCACCTAGCCACCTCTGTAGGACTTTTTCACAAATAAATCTAATGCAGTCAAAATTGGAAGGAAAACAGGTAACTGGAGAAATTTTTTTGGCTCGTTTATCTCTTAACAGCCTCATTTCTCAAATATATAGGGAAGGAGTCAATTTATAAAAAAAAAATAGGAGCCATTCTCCAATTAATAAGTGGTCAAAGGATATTAACATATAGTTTTCAGAAGAAGCAACTAAAGCTATTAATAATCACATGAAAAAGTGCTATCAACTAGAGAAATACAAATTTCAACAACTTCTGAAATCCCACTTCACATCTGATCTATTGGCTACCATGATAAAGAAGGAAAAAATGACAAATACTGGAAGGAATGTGGAAAAATTAGGACACTTATACACTGCTGATGGAATTATTAACTAGCCCAGATGTTCTGAGGAGCAATTTGGAACTGTGCTCAAATGGCAATAAAACTTCATATTCTTTGACACCCCCCCCAAAAAAAATCACTTTCAGGTCTGTATCCAAAAGAGATCAAAGGGAAGATAAAAGTGCTTATTTGTATAAAACATAGAAATTCTTTTTGTGATGGCAAAGAATTAGAACTCAAGGGGATGCATATCAATTGGGGAATGGCTGAATAAATTGTGGTATATATTTGATACTATAAGAAACATATAAGAAGCAAATATAAGAAACAATGAGCAGGATGGTTTCAGAAAAACTTGAGGAGACGTATATGAATTGATGCAAAGTGAGCAGAACCAGGAGAACATTATACACAGTAACAGCAATTTTGTAAGGATGATCAACCATGAAATATTTAGTTACTCTGATCAAGATGATGATTCAAGATAATTCCAAAGGACCTATGATGAAAAATGCTATCTACCTCTGAATGTAGGTTAAAGCATATTTTTTACTTTCTTGGTTTTTCTTCTTTTATTTTTGTCCATTTTCTTTTGCAACATGCTTAATATGGAACTATGTTTTACATGATTTCACATGTATAAATGATATAAAACTGCTTGCCTTCCCAACAAGGGGAAGGGGAGGGAGAGAAGTTTGAATTCAAAAATTTTTTAAATTATTTAAATTTTTTATATATTTACATATTTAAAAAATAAATAAAAATACATTAAAAAATAAAGATGGCAAAATTAAACCATGCCAAATACATTGTCAGTAGCCTGTAAAAGGTAATGAAAATAAGTGAATTAATGTACTTAGTGTTTCAAGAGTCTGAAAGAGGTTACTGGATAGTGTTCAATTCCTGTAATCAAGGCACAAATTTTTGTCAGAGTCAAAGGTAGTGTCCCTGACCTCAGAACACTCAGATGTTAAATGCTGTGTTAATACAAAAGGAAGGTGAACTGAGCATTTAAAATGATCTCTGCTAACAAAAATATCATAAAACTGTCCCTATTGGAGCAGCTAGGAGGACCTGAGTTCAAAATTGGCCCCAGATACTTAATAATTACTTAACTGTGAGACCTTGGTCAAGTCACTTAATCCCATTGCCTTGCCAAAAAATACAACAAAAAAAAGTTATTATGTGCCTGTAATTAATAAGCAGTAAGGCTAGGTTCTGGACTTGTGACTTCATTGTGTGAGGAGCTCTCTCTATTAATACAGACTGGCAAATGTATAGTCTAAGAGAATTACCTAAAGCCTACAACAAGAATGTGTCAGACTTGAGACTTTAACCTAAGTCTTCCTGGCCATTTCCCTCTCCAGCTCATTTTACAGATGAGGAAACTAAGGCAAACAGGGATAGGTGACTTGCCCAGGGTCACACAGTCAGTAACTGTTTGAGATCAAATTTGAACTCAGGAAGATGAGTCTTCCTGACCCCAGGCCAAGAAGTCTATCCATGGCATTACCTTCCTGTCCTATTTGAGAAATTGGGATTTTAGAATATGACAACACAATATTATTTTCATTCAACTATATTCCGAAAGATAATTGTTAAACTTTAGAGATCAGAAATAGCATCATTTCATTCTTCTTGTGACCCTTGGCACTTATTCATTGCCTTAACGGACAGTAAATATTTGTTGAATTGGATTGAACTTCCATAGACTGCTATCATGCTAAGTAGTTCCTTGTCCTTACTCTCATCCATGATATTAACCTCCTCTCAGGAAAAGAACTTCAAATGGGGAGGAGTCAGGAATGGAGGAGATAGTAAAGAATTATAAAATTTTTTTTAATTTGTCAAAAATATCAGGAAGTTGAGCCTTGCATTAGACCCATATTGGCTGTAGAAGCATGACCCAAGCCTTTTGACCTCTGAGTACTCTAGGGGGAGCTCTCTCAGAATGGTCTTTAGACTATGTTTTATCTGCATGGCTGGAAGGAGTAAACATTGCAAAAATCAATGATTTTTAAAATGTTAGTAATCAGGGAACCCCATAGGGTTCCTCAGGACATAAATCTTTTTACTTCACCAGAAAGCATTGCTTAATAATTTAGATTGTTGTTCCATTAGCTGGGAGAGAGTTGAAGAAATTTATGGCTAGAAAAGATCTGGGCAGATCACTGGTTCTTACTTTATCCTATCCTAGGAATAAAGTTGGTCTAATTCTTCTAGACAAGGTGCCTACCCTGCTTCCAAGCAATTATTATTGTCTCTTAACCTTTATACAACAATCCCCATTATTCAGTATTAAAAAAAGAAACTGAACAATTTTCAAAAATCATGGCAAGCAAGTATAATTTGGTTCATAAGCTCAGTTGTTTACCTTTATTTTTTTTAAAAAAGACTTAAACTCAGTGTGTCAGAATAATTTGCAAATAGTCTAGTGTCTAGACCTATTATTTCATTGATATAGGGAACTCAGAGGAGAAGAAAATATCAATGCAAGTCAGAGACTTCTCTGCATGTCTTATAAAGTTGCCCAGAATGCTGAGATTTGCCCAGGGTCATCCAAATAGCATATATCAGTGGTGGACCTAGGTTCCGGAATCCAAGACCTGTTGTCTCTCCACTGTATCATACCACTTCTCAGTTTGTAGATAATTCTAAATTGGTTCAAAGTAGTTTTAAAATATTACTTTGAAGTTCAAAGGCCTGAGAGTTGCAAAATCATGTTAAAAAAAGAAAAATTTAAAAAGTTTGTTAAGGAAAGAGGAAGGGAAGGGGAAGAGAGAAAGTGTGTGTGTGTGTGTGTGTGTGTGTGTGTGTGTGTGTGTGTGTGTGTGTGTGTGTGAGAGAGAGAGAGAGAGAGAAAGAGAGAGAGAGAGAGAGAGAGAGTCGGAGACAGAGAAAGACAGAGACAGAGTCAGAGACAGAGACAGAGAAAGACAGAGATAGTCCTCCAGAAAGAACATTCAGAGAATGTTAGAGAAAAAAAAAACATTAAGATGAAGAGGAGCCAAAGAGAAAGAGAAATAAATCTGGAGTTATGAGGATTTGATGACTGTGGGACCTCAGATGACTTGGCCTCAGTTTTTCCATTTGAAAAACAAGAGGGTTGCAGATGGTTGCAACTTCTTATCAATGAAGAATTGTACTGACAGTGCATCATAGTCTTGGATTCTCAAAAGGAGTAGGTGGATGTCTCATAAATGAAAGCAGGAAAATAAGACAGGCATTCAAAAAAGTTGAGTGCGAAAGGCCATATTCAATTGCATGTGCAGCATTAGCTTAGGTGATAATTACTTTTTAAAAATATTTAGTATATAATTCATGAAATCTATCTCTAGTTGAATCTAGCCCTCTTTTCTGATTTCATGGATCACATCTCTGTATACAGAACATTTCTGACAATAAATGTTATTGTTTTGTATCCCTTTATTAGCAGTATTATTAAATTCTGAGACTAGCTTAGATATGACGCATCTTGAAAAGAGTTACTTCACTCATTTTCTTAGTTATACAATCTAACTCCCTCAGCCCTGTTGACCATTTCATAACTGTCCTTATAGGATTGCCTATGAGATTGTGATTCTTTTTGAGGGCAGAGTATGTTTTTGGCCATTCTTTGTTTTCCCAACAGTACAGTACCTGGAATATTAGTTACTTAATAAATGCCTATTGGTTTAATTAGAACAAGAGAATGCAGATGGATAACTCAAAACCATCACTGTTAATGGAAATAACATGTAGTCATCCTGTCCTAGTGGTAAGTAAGTAGCATCTTTTTTGAATCAGTGAGAAGGATTACTGTAGTCAGAAATTTCTTTCCATAACCTAACCTAACCTAACCTAAGTACTTTTTGCTACAATTTAAACCTCAAGAGAAAAAGAAAAGAGAAAAAAAAATCTCAAGATGTTTAGGTGCTTAATGGCACCTAGATGATAACAACTCTTTACATATTTGAATTATTTTAAGTTCCCTTTGATGATTTGCTGTACTATTTGCTATTCATTTGTTGTTGTTAAGCTATTTCATTCCCATCTGACTTTTTGTGACCCCATTTGGGTTTTCTTGCCAAAGAAATTGTTTTGCCATTTCCTTCAACTTATTCTACAGTTGAAGAAAGTAAGGCTAACAGGGTTAAGTGACATGACAAGGGTCATACAACTCTAAGTGTCTGAAGCCAGATTTAAACTGATGAGTCTTCTTGATTCCAATGAGTCTAGTGCTCTATGTGCCACCTAGCTGCCCATATTATCCATACATGCCCCCTAGTCCTAACTTAGCCTGTTCTTTTCATAGAATCTTAAATCTTTACTATTAGATATTATTTACTAATAGAATAACATAGCTCTAATCCAGATTAATTTCTGAGGAAGACTTGTTTTTTCCATAATTCAGTGATGTTTATCTTCTTTGGCCTCTGGGTGGCCATGTTCGTTTATATTCTGCTAGGTTCTCTTGGTACCTTAATGAAGTCCATATGGATCTGTTCTAAAAGAGAACCTTCTGTTTCCTTTCTGTCCTTGTAGCTACCAGTCCCATGCAAAATGTCTGTATCAAGCAACAGTAGTTGCTTAATAAGTGGTTGTTTCATCTCAATCACATACCACAATTGGTTTTGGAAGTGAATGTTGAAACTTGTTTTTCTATGTAATGGGGGTAAAATTAAATTAAATTAAAATTAAAACAGCTAAATTTAGAAAACATAAACCTTCTCACCAAATATTTTCAAATGCAGACTATCTTCAGAGTATTAAGCAGATAAACTAACTGAGATCTCAACCAAACTTCTTTGCTTAAAACACACTTTCTTATTATAAGTTACCTGGTACTCCATAGTAAATACTATCAGTATCAGTCTTGTTTGTCTGAACTTCTGTGTCTCATTTCTGTCTTAGAACCTCCAATCTTTTTTTTTTCTTTCTCATCTTGCAAGAATCATGTTAAAAGCTGCTCTTTCATTAGCAGACTCTGTTCTTGGAAAGAGACTAAGATACTTCTAATTTGCTTTTTCCTTTTCCTTTTCTTCCTCCTCCTCTTCTTCCTCTTTTCTTTTCCTAAATCATTAGGCAGAGTTCTATAGTAACAATAACTTTGACTTGGGAATAAGAAAATTTGGGTTCAGGGTACTGGTACTACTACTACTACTACTACTACTACTACTACTACTACTGAAAAAGCCTGGTTATTTGGTATTTTATTTCTCTCATGCTTCCCCCCCTCATTTTTGAGATGGGGATTGATAGCAATCTGCCTACCCCATAGGATTATTAGGAAAATCATGATACAAAAATAATCAACAGATCTATTCAGTGCTAACAAAAACAGGAAATGACTATATAAGAAAAATTCCATTCAACTATAGAATACATTAGCTCTCTGAGAATTAAGTGATGAGATACATTCAGATAGAATATAAAAATAAGGATAGGAACTGGAGCTATGATTTAGTTGGTATAGGAAACTTCCATATAAGAACAGTCCCTTTGTCTAGCATCTTTTCTCTATCTTTTGGGCTCAAAAAGTTGTGTAGAACACTGAGAATAAATGATTCTCTGAGTCACAAAGCCAAATTGTCAGAGGTAGAACTTGAATTCAGAGATCCTTCTTCTTCCCCAGTGATGTCAAACACAAATGGAAGCAGGATCACAAAACCATGCATAAATGTGTGGCCTTGGGCAAACCACTAACCCTATTGCCTTGCAAAAAAGCCTAAAAAAAACCACCATCCTCTCCACCTGGTGCCCTCTCCAGAGCCTGAGCCCAAGCCCAACCGGGCCCTGGGTTTTGCTGCTGGACCTCTCCTTTGCCTACATGTTAAATTAAGGAAACAGCCCTATTAGTCATTGATGTGTTTCTAAAAATTGAAAAGAGACAAAAACATTTACAAGAAGAATGTCCACTTCTAGCTGGAAACAATTTGTCCATGGAGGTTTGGCCTCTGTCACTGCAGAATGTGGTACTTTTCCAATTGATTTAACCAAGACACGTCTCCAGATTCAGGGACAGACTAATGATGCCAAATTCAAGGAGATTCAATATCGAGGAATGTTATATGCATTAGTGAGGATATGTAGAGAAGAAGGGCTAAAAGTACTGTATTCTGGAATTTCCCCTGCGATGTTACGGCACTTCTTATGGTACCATAAAGATAGGAGTTTATCAGAGCTTGAAGAGAGTGTTTACTGATCGACCAGAAGGCTTAACTGTGTATCAGAATGAGGAATTCTGAGTTCAGCCCTATCATCAGAGGGAATATAAGCCTTTTGGGAGGAGCTGGTTCAATTTTCTGTCTGTGCATCCCCATTGTCTAACACAGTACCCAGGATGTTAAATAAATGCTTGTTCATGGAAAAAAAACATGCATAAGGATCTCTTTGGATCATATTTTGACTTAGAAAACCATACATTAACAGTACTGATGTTGTATTATATTTTTCATTTCCCAATGACGTTTCTATTTGGTTCAACTGTGGGAAAGTTGCCTGTCCCTTTGGCACTTCAGATCTACAACAATGCTTTTCTAATCATAGAATTAAAGATAAATATTTGGAGGGAAATTCATTCATTGCTTAGAGTTGGACTATGCCAGTATAATAAAAATGATGACATTCCCTAAATGTATATTCCAATTTGGTTCTATACCAATTTTATCAAGAATATAATTTACGGAACTAGGAAAAACCAAACCCAAAAAGTCTAGAATCTCCATAATGAAAAAAGGAATGAATGGAACAAAATGTTACCAAACTTCAAGCTAGGTAAATCAATGTAGTATATTTAGTATATTAGTATTAATTTTATACTAATTAGTATTAATTTATACTAATGAAATAAAAAAATTATGTGGCACTAGTTTAAAAAATAGAAAATTAAATTAGTGAAACAGATTGAATAAATAAACCCCAGAAATAGTCTAGTACAATTGTC
Source organism: Macrotis lagotis (assembly GCF_037893015.1). NCBI lineage: Eukaryota > Metazoa > Chordata > Mammalia > Peramelemorphia > Peramelidae > Macrotis > Macrotis lagotis. The sequence goes on along the minus strand of NC_133660.1, from coordinate 57,719,658 downwards.
CAGTGTTTGAGAAAACCCAGAACATAAGTTGCCAAGAGAAGGATTCCTGACTTAATTAAGAGTTCTGGGAAATCTAGAAAATAGTTTAGCAAGAAATTATATTTAGACTAATATCTTACATTTATTTCATAATAATTTCTAAAGCCACATGTGGCCTAAATATAAAAGATCATATCATGTAAAAATATTTATTAGAGCATGGAAAGTGGTCATTATGCCAAATATGACTAGGGAGAAATATTGTTAAAAAAAAAAAGAGTGGATCCCCAAAGACAAAGCAGAGAAGTTTACTTACATAACATTAAAAAGACAGGTGTCTTTAAAATATGAGAAACTGGGGGGGGTGGAGATTGATGAAGGAAAATATTTTCATGAGATATATATATATAGATAGATAGATATGTATGATAAAACTGACATTTCTGAATAACTGAGTGATCCAAAGATAAAAATGCACTGTTTTGAAAAGAATTGCACACTGGTAATAGAATATGAAAAAATACCTTAAATAATCAATTGAAGAAGGGAAAGGAATGAGCATTTTTATATGACCTATTGTGCATAGACAGTATGCTAAGGTGTTTTGTTTATAAGTGTTATTTTTTTTTTTAGATTTTTCAAGGCAATGGGGTTAAGTGGCTTGCCCAAGGCCACACGGCTAGGTAATTATTAAGTGTTAGAGGTCAAATTTGAACCCAGGTACTCCTGACTCCAAGACCGGTGCTCCATCCACTGCACCACCTAGCTGCCCCTACAAGTGTTATTTTAAAATAATCTAATATTTTAACATTACAAATATCTAATTTGGTAGTTAACTAAAAATTAAAGAAATGTGCGTGTTTCATTTTCTTTTTCTAAATTTTTGGTTTTTCAGGGCAATGGGGTTAAATGACTTGCCCAAGGTCACACAACTAGGTAATTATTAAATGTCTGAGGCTGGATTCGAACTTAGATCCTCCTGACTCCAGGGCTGGTGCTCCATCCACTGTGCCACCTAGCTGCCCCCTCATGTTTCATTTACAAAGAGGACTATTGACATCATGGGGTGGCCTTGCCTTGTATATTAATTGGATTTAAGTGAGACAGTCATTAGCCTCACTCTTTCTTCCAGAGTTATTTGAAGTCCAGTGATAAGTCAAAAGTCAGGATAATTGATGATAGCCCAGGATGCAGTGCACGATGTTAGTTGCCATCTGCCTATTTTACTGTGAAAAGCGTTCACATGCTTGGAGTAGATATCCCCCTAACTCACTGATGGGTCTGATGCTTCCACCTGGTTAACCTTCAACTTGGTTTAGCCCATTTGCCAAGATGATTTTATTGGGATGTGGCCACTGCAAGCTTCTTGGAGCCACAGATAAAAATTGGGTAAAGATGGATTCACCAGTGGTGGATGAGCAGCTCTGAAAAGGCTGCCAGTTCTCATTCTAGAGGTGCTAGTCCTCCCTGATCACCCCATACACCCCAAATTAAAGAAATATAAATGAAACAATTAGATAACTTCACTCTTATATGATTTTAAAAAACAAATGGAACTAGCTCATATTAGAGATTACTGTGAGTCACTAACCTCTTGAACTTAGCAATTCTCACTGATTCATGCCTAGCTCCTTGGATCACAGATTCCCCTTTCCTTAACTTGAGGGAAGCATAGAGATCTTTTTTTCTTTTTTTAGTTCAACTGATACAATGTTGAATTTTTCAGAGCAACTTTTATTAAAAAATTAAGGAGAAAAGGATGAAAATTGATTCTATAAAAACATGAAAATGAGTATAAGAATAAAAATTTCAGTTCCTAAATTTAGTATCTAGCCAGAGTTGTTGGCTGGATTGGATTGACTTGGCTGATATTGTTTATCAAACAGTCCCCAATTTCTTAATGTAATATTTCTAAAAGTTCTTTCAAGGACCCCTTCAGCAGTTTGATGAAGCCTATGATTTCTTTAAATACTAGTTAATTAAAATTAGTTGTGAATTTACTTTCCCATCCAGTTCCATAAACCTCTGGAAATTCATCTGTGGGAACCAGTTTAAGGATCCCTGTTGTAAAAATAAAAACTTCTAGTCTAAAAGTAAATTGAAGTTTGTCAGTTGTCATAGTCAGGACATGGAGACATGAGAAATTATGATTTGCTATCAATGGCAAGGGAATCAAATTTAGGTTGTCTAACTACAAGACTGTAAGGCAACATATTGACTTAGAAAATCATTGATTAATATTATCTATGATGAATTTTTATTTATTTTGTTAAACATTTCCCTTCAATTGATTTGGACTCATTTGGGAGTTTTATAGGCAAGTGACACCTAGTCTAATGAAATTTTGTATTAACTGTACAATTTAGTATATTAGTATTAATTTATAGTAATGAAATTAGGATCAGACTTTGACCTTTTCTCTCAAGAGGAAAGAGCATAGAATCAGGACTTTACTATCCCCCAGAGAGAGATAGACCAGTATTCAGACATTATATTCCACATGTCAACTTCCTCAATCTCACATTTAAACTTGACTTATGTAGGGACAAAAATCAGGACAATAAAATAACCACCTCTTTTTTACAGCCTCTTGATTTAACTCATTAGCTCTGAAAACTAAGAAATACCCAGAAAATTGTTAACATTTTTCCAGTGGAAAGAGGAATATGGCATCCCAGGTTCTGGGCCTTTTCAATACAATACATTCTGCTTCATATAATAGATACTTACGTACTTGGCATTCCTTGAACTAGACTGTAAGCTCTTTGAGGGTAGAGACTGAGAATTTATTTTTGCATTCCATGTGACCTAATACTAGACCTTTCAGAAATAAGAGTTCAGGGGGTGGCTAGGTGGCGCAGTGGATAGAGCACCAGCCCTGGAGTCAGGAGTACCTGAATTCAAATCTGGCCTCAGACATTTAATAATTATCTAGTTGTGTGGCCTTGAGCAAGCCACTTAACCCCATTTGCCTTGCAAAAAAAACCCTAAAAAAAAAGAAATAAGAGTTTAATAAATGTCAAATGGTCATTTCCATTTGGGTGCAGAACTAGGTCACAGTCAATAAAGAGATGGCCAACTTCATTCATCAGGATGTAGCTTTTGGAACTATTTGTGATACATGCATTGAAGACAGACTTAATTGTGGAAGACAAAGACATAGGAATGCTTCCTATAGCCTGGGAATGGTATGGCACTTGTGTAATGAAAAATTGACTACATGGGCAAGTTGAACACGGACATAAAAAGGAGCTTCCAGAGATAGGGTTAGCTGTTAGACCCCAGAATTAAGAGGAAAAAACAAGGGGAGGCAAAAGAGTCTCTCTATCATAAGAGAAGGCAATAGGAAAAAGTATAGGAGTGCGAAGAAAGCTACCTATGGAAGTTCACAGGTGATTACAAATTGTATATATGGCATTATGTCATATTTATGAGATCTAGGTTAAAAGGACATAGGATTAGGTTGGTTATCTTACTGTAAAAGTATTAGATTTGTGAATATACATATATGTTATACTACATAAATATGCTATAAAAGGATAAGATTTCTGAATATGTACATTTGTGCTATATGTAGATGTGTATAATAATAACTGTTCTTCATTCTCAAAGATCATGACATCAAAGGAGGTGATACCATGACAAAAATATGAACTGGATTTGAGTGAGGGGGTGCCATGCTATGTCATCAACTTCACTTTCTCTTCCAGAGCCATCTGGATCCAGTGACCAGATATGAATCAGGACTACTGGAGATGGCTGTAGATATGAGGCTATCAGGGTTAAGTGACTTGCCCAAGGTCATACAGCTAGTAAATGTTTGAGGATGGATTTGAACTCCTGTCCTCCCAACTTCAAGGCCAGTGCTCCATCCACTGTGTCACCTAGCATATATGTGTGTATAACCACAAATCTGACCCTTTTACATTCTATATACTTACATACATACATACGTACATATATATATGTATATGTATATATATATATATATATATATATATATATATATAATACTGATTTTGTTTTTGCAAGAAAGGTAGTGTTAGGACAGGGTTTCAATGAATTAGAAATCATAAATTTAGAGTAAGGATATAAGAATTCAAGACTGAAGTTTGCTTCTTTTAGGTAACAGTCTTATGGTGTCCAAATGACACAATAAGCCAATAGAGCTGACAGGATCTCTGTGGAAGAAATAAGGTCATGATATGGCTTAGAAAGTTTAAGTGATTTGTCCTTAGTCACAAAGGTGAGATTCAAACCCAACTCTCCTAACTCCTATGTTATATCATCCAATGGGTATGTATAGTCTCAAAACATTTCTAAATTAGGCCTTCAATTGTACAATTTGCCATCAAACCTTAGCTAAGAGAGCCAAATCCTACAGGTATATGAGATTAGAAATTCCCTGAAGGTAATGGCAGTGCCTTCTATTCTTCCCTTTCACCCCATTCCCAGGCCTTAATATAGTTCACTGTTCTACAAAGATGGGAGAGCTTCCAACAGAGAACCTGAGGAGATAAAAATAGTATATAGACTTAGAAGGGAGTTCAGAGGTACCTCATTTTTCAGTTGAGAAAACTGATGCCTAGCTCACAGGGCTAGCGAACATCAGAGTGGCTCACACTGCCTCCCGCAAAAGGATGTCCAGTTTGGCCAAGCCCCCTGTAATTTGCATCCCTTTTTCTTTGCTTCCCTTCCCAGGTATCGTGTTTGCACATTACGGTCCAATCTGGCGACAACAAAGAAAGTTCTCCCACTCCACTCTTCGCCATTTTGGTCTGGGGAAACTCAGCCTAGAGCCCAAGATTATCGAGGAGTTTAAGTATGTGAAGGAGGAAATGCAAAAGCATGGAGAAAAGCCCTTCAATCCTTTCCCCATTATTAGCAATGCTATCTCCAATATCATCTGTTCCATGTGCTTTGGCCAGCGCTTTGAATATAACAACAGTGACTTTAAGAAGATGCTCAGCCTCATGTCAAGAGGGCTAGAGATTAGCATAAACAACCAGATTCTTCTAATCAACATCTGCTCTTGGTTGTATTACCTTCCTTTTGGGGTCTTCAAGGAATTAAGACAGATTGAAAAAGATTTAACTATTTTCCTGAAAGGAATCATTAAAGAACATCGGGAGATCTTGGATAGGGAAAATCCCCAGGACTTCATAGATATGTACCTTCTCCATATGGAAGAGGAGATGAAGAATGACAGCAACAGTAGCTTCAATGAGGACTACTTATTTTATATCATTGGAGATCTCTTTGTTGCTGGTACTGATACCACAACCAACTCTTTACTGTGGTGCCTTCTATATATGTCATTGAACCCTGAGGTGCAAGGTAATTAATGGATTCTTGTTATCTGTGTAAGAGCACACAGAATTGGGGATAGAAATAGCGGGAATAGAAGAAGAGGCAACAGACAATCCCTGACCTCAAGAAGCTTACAATCTAATGAGTGAGGCAACAATGCAAGCAAATAATATATAAAGCAATCTATAAACAGGATATGTTGGAAGTAATTAAAAGTGGGAAGGCACTAGAATAAAGGTAGAATTTTAGGATTTAAGTCCAGAATGCTCTGGTGCAGCCCTCTCATTTTACAAAGAAGGAAATTAATGCCTAAGGAGGAAACAGGGGTTGTGTCAAGGTTTCAAGAGTAGTAAGTAATAGTTGGGATTTGAACATAGGTCCTCTGATCACACCTGGACCCCCCCACCTTTACAGTCTTCTTATCTTATTTTTTTTTAGGTTTTTTTTTTTTTGCAAGGCAATGGGGTTAATTGGCTTGCCCAAGGCCACACAGCTAGGTAATTATTAAGTGTCTGAGACTGGATTTGAACTCAGGTCCTCCTGACTCCAGGGTCAGTGGTCTATCCACTGCGCCACCTAGCCACCCCAATTCTTTCTTCTTTAAGATTTTCCTGCTGGTATTTTCTCTGTATTGATTTTTTCCAACTTATTCTGAGGAGCATATCCTGTTTGTACATCGTTATTTTCATGTTGTCCCCCCTTTAGACTTGTGAGCTCCTGGAAGGTAGGAACTCTGTTTCTTGTCCTAGTACTTTGCAAAGAGCCTGAGACACAATAGGGAACTTAATGATTGCTTGTTGGCTAACTGGTTCAGATTTCAGAGCAGTGTAGGAGGTTGCCTACAGGGAATTTTAAAATCCCAGACAAGTAATCTTTGTTCTGGAATGCTATCTGGGCAGCTGAACTCTGTCCAAGAGTTGGCAAGGCCAAAGTTGTTAGGAGAGGGAAGAACTAATAAAAAAAAAAAAAAGTAGGGAAATATAATGGCAGACAGAGTTAAAAAAAAAAAAAAGAAAACAAAAAAGGGAAAAGTATATATGGTACAGCAAGGTTTTCCATGGTAGCCCACAATAGTGGTGTTATCATAAGTTGCTCACTCCTGATTTAAATCTTTAGAGTATAACACTGATTTTCAAGGCACCCCATAAATGAATAGGTGACAGTAAAAGTATAGTAGTTTAACAGTGAAAGTGACCTTAGATGTCCTAATGTCTAGTCCTATCCGTCTTTTTATTGATGAAGAAAACAAGGCTGAAAGAACTTTAATTTCCTCTATCAGGGTCATATTTCCAGTTATCAGTCATCATTACCTATTTATTTGACAATTCCTTCTGCTTATAAGTTTATAATTAAGCACTTGAGTGATACGGGTGTAGGCTCCCCATTCTTCTGACTTCATATATTCATGCTGTAGGTCTAAAAAGTTCTATTCCCAGCTAGGATAAGGTTCAATGAAAACCAGGTGCTCATTGGGGATAGGGATAACCAGAATCATTTTTTTGCTACGGACTCATCCCAACCAAATTTATTCTTTATTCTTTTCCTTGCCCTCAAGTAACCTATGTTTTACAATTTGGTACCATCCTGACTTCACACTATTTTGGACACTAATGTACAAGTCCCTGTCATTCCCTGAAAATGCCCCCCCACCTTGCCTCCATGTTTTTGCTCAGACTCTCCCTTTTGCCTGAAAAGCCCTTAGCCATTTATGCCCTCCTTTTAAGCAGACCTTAAATGCCACTTCCTCCAGGAAGCCTTCCCTGATCCCATAGTACATAATGACCCTCTTCAGAACTTGCACGGATTTTTTTTTTTGTACATCTCCTATTCTCTTAGATATCATTTTGTATTAATTATTTGTGAATGTGTCATCTTCTGCTACTGTACTGTGAGCTCCACAGGAGCAGGAATTGGGTCTTAATTCAATACACTATAACATATTAAGTGATCAATATTCACTGTACTAGCCACTGGTGATAGAAAGGGAGTTAAGAGGCAGACCCTACCTTCAAGAGAGAATAGCATGCACAAGATAACTATGCTGCAATACTAGAGACAGGTCCAGACAAAGTGTTACAAGAAACTGAGCCAGGGAGAGTATTTTCCTTTGTACTTCAGAGACTCTTGAATTTGGAAGAGATCTGGTCCAACCCAGATTTGACCAAGAAACCTTTCTGCCATGTGGCCTAGCAAGTGACTTGAAGGTCTCCAATGAAGGAGATCCAACTCCCCCATACCAAGGCAGCCCATTCCCACTTGTGAGTAGCCCTAATTAGGAGGAAGTCTTTCTTTATATCAAACCCTAAAATGGCATCATCCAACCATTGCTTAGTTCTATCTTGTGAGACTAGGCAGAATAAATTTAATTTCTTTAGCAATGCGACAATCCTTAAGGTACTTGAGGTCAGAATTCGTGCTGCTCCCTCTTCTCTAAGGTAAACAAAGCTAGTTTCTTCAACATGGCCTGACTTCAAGTTCCTTCACCCTCCTAAATGCTACCTTTAAGAATTTGTTTTTTTGGCAAGGCAATTGAGTTAAGTGACTTGCCCAAGGTCATACAGTCAGGTAATTACTAAGTGGCTGAGGCCAAATTGAATTCCAGTCCTCCTGACTCCAGGGCTAATGCTCTATCCACTGCACCACCTTGCTGCCCCATCTTTTAGAATTAATCAGCTTATCAATGCCTTTCTTCAAATGTAATTCCTAAAGTTAATCACTATGGTTCAAATATGGTCTGACCAGGACAAAGGAGAGTAGGGCTGTCAACTTCTTCATGTTGTACATTCATATAATCTCAGGTTACATTAGCCTTCTTGGCTCATGTGTCATAGTGCTAATTATAATGAGCTTTTGACCCACTAAGAACCCCTCCCCTAAATCTTTTTTTTAAGACAAACTGTTTTCTAGCCATGCCTCCTATTCATGTCCTTCTGAAGTTGATTTTAAGATTTTACATTTATAAGTTTTTAATAAAACTTATTACATTGGATTTGGTTCGTTGTTCCAGGTTAACAAGATCCTTTTGAATCCTGACTCTTACTCAGTGTGCTATTTTTTGCTCTTCAGCTTTGTATCCTCTGCAAATTAGCTCAGTGGGTCATCTTTCCTTTATCCAAATTTTTGATGAAATCACAAATATGCTTTGAGGATTTTTACAAAGTATTCCTTCCCCCATGCAGTTCTCAACCCATCTACAATTTAAGAGATGGTCTTCAAGAGTTTCTGTTACTAAAAAATTTAATCCTATAGCCAATCTGGTGTGAATCTCCCTGAATTTATAATTTAGGCTTTTCAATAAGGTAGCATCTACCGAGACATATTACTGACATTGCCTTTGCCAGCCCAGAATCATCTCATGCCACCATGAGGCATTAGTGTAGGGATTTAAGTGAAGGGCCTTGTACATAAAAGACAATTAAATGTTTGTTGAAGTTGAAGAAGGGCTTTGCAGCTAAATGGCAAAGTGGATAGAGAGCTGGACCTCAAGTTGGGAAGACCTGAGCTCAAATCTAGCCTCAAATATTTACTAGTTGTGTGATCCTGAACCAGTCACTTAACCTCTATCTGCTTCAGTTTCCTAAACTGTAAAATCATGGTGAAAATAGCACTTAACCTCCTAGGGTTGCCATGATAATCAAGCAAGATAAAATTTGCAAAGTGTTTGGCACATGGTAGGCATTTAATAAATACACATTTTCTTTCCTCCTTGCTTATCCTCATATGAAATTGAATGGGACTCTTCTCCAAGTTGTGTTTCTTCCATATCTTCAACTCTCTCCTTTTCTTTTTCATACAGAAAAAGTCCACAAAGAAATTGAAAAAATCATTGGTCCTGACAGAACTCCATCCCTTACTGACAAGGTCCATATGCCCTACACAGAAGCCACCATCATGGAGGTGCAGAGGATGTCTGTGGTTGTCCCTTTTGGAATTCCTCACATGACTTCAGAAAAAACCAGTAAGTCCACCATAGTGGGTTG